>NW_003852429.1:4062959-4088871 GCF_000181295.1 Otolemur garnettii | reverse complement strand
GTAACTGGCACACCTATAGCCATGATTAAAGCTTTACAAAAATGATCCAGGTAACCTAAAACATTTGCACCTTCTTTTTATTTTAAGATTTTGGTTTTTTGGTAGAGTCTCACTCTGTTGTCCAGGCTAGGGAGCCATGGCATTAGCCTAGTTCATAGCAACCTCAAACTCTTGGGCTCACACAATCCTCCTGCCTTAGCCTCCTGAGTAGCTGGGACTATAGGTGCCCACCACCACACCCAGCTTGTTTTTAAGTTTTTTAGTAGAGATGGGGGGGGGGTTGGTACCTATGTTTCATGAAATACAAAAAAGTTCTCTAATGCTTATTTCCTCCTAGTTGTAATTTTAGATTTCTGCTATTAAGAGAGCAACTAGAGAGCTCTTTTTTGTTCATTATTTGAAATGTGTTGCAATGATCGACAGTGTAAGAAGAATATATTTGCTGCTTGGTGATGTAGTGAAGAAGATAATTCAACAAGAATGTACTGGGTCAATATTATATATTCTAAGGTTATTAGGACAATACAGCGATGAACAAGATGTGGTCCCCAGCTTCCAAGCCTTATAATACAGAATTGTCCCAGTCATTACCTGATGGCTAGTCACAAAAATTCCTGTAATATAATATTATATATAGTAGCTCATTCTGTAAATGTATGTATACTTATAGATACACACATATGATATTTTGTAAGCTAAGTACAGAAAAAAGAGTAAGACAATGCCTGGCCTTAATACCTCAAGGAAGGCTGGCTTTCTTTTCTTTTAAATCCGTTCGTTTATATTTAACTAAAAAATCTTCTTCTCCATTTAAATACAAGTTGGTTTAGCTGTTTAAAGCAGAATTACTTCAAAAAATATAAAAAGAAAAATTCTAAATTAAGTAGCTTTAATTGAGTTGTAAGATTACAGATAAATTTTTAATTGAATTTTTCTCCATTCTCCAGAAGGTTTACTAGAACACATACTATTTTTATAGACATAAAAGATCTGTGTAGGGTGATAAGATATCTGATTTTCTAATTAAAATAAAAATGGCTCATAAATCATGTCACTTATTTTGGTCACTTTAAGACTTTCTTCTGAAATTGTGGATTTTTTTCTCTTATCACTACCCAGCAACGCCAAGGAAAAATCCCAAGTTTTATATATTCATTGAAAACCCTCAATAGTCAAATACGTATTGTATGTGAGTGTGTAGGTTTTCAAATGTGTTTTCACATGGCTCAGGGGCAGATTCTAAATTCTCACCAGAGGTCATCATAAAATAACAACAGTAACACTTTCTAGAACATTTCCTTTAAATGAAAGCATAGTTAACAGGATATTCAGGAGGATTTCAGAAAGAGAAGGCAGAATTACGCATACTTTGGGAAAAAAATGAAAGTTCCCTTCAAAGTGGGGGTAACACCAAGAAGGGAGGGAAATGTCGAATTTAATAAATAGTTTCTAATGAAAATTCTGCAACTGCAGCTTAGAGCCTAAACCAAAAGGAGCCAGAAAAAGGGTGTTCAGTTCTTCCCCTTTACTCACTTAATGAGTTTAGTACCCATGGCTTTGGTTATTAAATATGTTTCAATGACTTTAGAATAAATCATTGTTGGAAAAAATCCCAATTCTTTCCTCAGTTTGAGATGGATATGTTCACAAATTTCTGCTTTAATTTTTCAATTATGAATCTATTTATTCATGTCATTTGAAAGTTTTCTTCCTGTTAGTATCTTTGAAATGTGCCCTTTCCCTTCACAATGACCAATGGTGGCTCTGGCAGACATGAAAATGGCTGTGATTTATGAAACCCAAATCCACAGGAATGAGTGTTTGTTCTGTTAACCTCAAACCACTATCCCAAATTGTGGTTCCCCTAAGCCTATCCTCATCTCTAGAGGCTTCCAATGACTGGAAGACTTCTATCCAGGGAGAGGAGCCACACTTCTGAACAAAATCACTGAAGCAGTGCCTTTGGATCGAAATTTTGATCCCTGTTCTGACACTTAATTTCCTTGAATTTCAGTTTCCTCATCTGTAAAACAGGAACATTACAGCCCTTTGCCATTTTTTGTGAGGATTACATGAGCCATTGTTTGTGAATGCCTAGAACAGTGTAGCCATTCTCCCCCAGCATGTAGCAAATGGGAGATAAACGTAGCTTCACAATCAATATTTTAACTAACAACTTATTGGTTCCAATTCTAAACAATACACGTGCAACTTTGGTTATCCAGGTCCCCAGTGCCACACACAAACCTGTGTATTGTGAGAGAACTCACATTTACTAATTTAAGTTAAAACTAAACGTGAATTGTAGCAGCATAACACACTGAAGAGCGCAGAACTGTCAGTCCTGGCGGGACCACATCTTGCATTATGTAATTACCATTCCTATGAGTCCTAGTCATGGGTTTGCACTGCCCTGGCTTCTGATTTCTCCTTAATTCCTTGAAGCAATATACTACAAGGCATAATAGGCTATAAAAACTCAGAGAAAATTTGATAAAAGGAAAAGAAAAACATAAACCTGGATGGGATCATTAAACAAAACAAAAATTTTCCTTGTGATGCTATAGTAAATTAAAATATAAATTATCTTTTATATTTTTGTGGGGGTTAGAGAAGGAGGTCAAATAAGAAATAAATATGTTTATTAAAACGATCAGTAGTGCTTATTATGTGTCAGGGTTAACAGCACTCAGAAAATGAGACTGTTAAACAGCACAGCCCCAGGAAATTCCAGCTGGGGGAGTGATCAGATACAGCTAAGGAAGCAGGCAGCTGCCTTGCTAAGCAGCCGAAGCTTTTATTTTGCAGAACATCATCAGAGAAACATCATCAATTTTTCTAGATGATGGGGATCAATGTCCCCTAGAAAATGGGAGAGAGCTGGTAGCTAGAGCACAGGAAATATGACTGAGGCCCATGGTTGAAGTTTGACGTCTGAGTGGTGGCAGATAGGTGGAGTCCTGCCCACCTGCCTTTAGTCTCCTTCAGAGACATGTCAGCAACCTCAGTAAAACCAACTCTGAGCTGAGGATTTGCACCAGATCCACAAGATACCTGACAGATGGTGGGGAAGCAGGATGACACGAGAAAAAAGGGATCCAAGCACTCTCAGTCTGGAGATGTTTATTTAGCTTCATCTGGCTGACAGGTCCCCAATTCTTAAGGAGGAGGAATTGGGTATTAACATAGGGCAAGTCCTGTGGTTATACCCAGAGGCTCTTTGCAGTTCAGGAGCTTCCTGAACTGTTCCGTAGACTGTGCTTGTTTCCTGTCACGATGTGGACTCAGCCTTGACCCTTGTCCACCTTTTGCTGGTCCTTTATGATCTGATCTCAGATGTATCTTTCTTCTCTCTCTTTATCACCAAATGCATCATCATGCTTTTTGATTTTAGATGTCTCTCCCCACCCTTTTTCTTTCTTTTCTTTTTTTTTTGGCCAGATAACTCATGCCATATATTCAGAAGTCAGCTCCAGTGTCATCTCCTGGAAAGTGACTGCCTGTATCTTTCCCCTAACTGTGAATGGCTCCTCTCTTATCTCGTCTCTTTCCATAGTCACATCCCAGCACATCATGGTTATCTGGTCTCCTGGCTATTGCTCTAGACAGAGACTTATTTAAGAACAAGGAATGTGTCTTTCATCTCTGAAGCCCCTAGTGACGCACGCTGCTGGGCACCTGTTAGGTACAGCAGAACTGCTGCCATCCTTGCCACCATGATCACTGCTGTCACAGACAGGTGTCTACATGTGCCACCCTAGCGCCAGTTCTCAGCTCTCCCAGAAAATGAAGGGATAACCCAAGTAGGTTTAAAAATCTCAAAAGTAAGATCGATGGGCAGAAAAATGGCAGATGAGCCTTATTGTCATTCCACGAGTGTTGTCCCTGAGGCTGAGGATAAGCTGTGGTGTCTGAATGGATGAAGAAAGTGCTTGAAAGTGTCAGAAAGAAAGCAAAGCAAACCATCCCTCCCAGGTCAAAAATCATGCCTTTCCTGGAACATGAGAAGAGGTGGCATTTATGAACCAATAAAAGTACATAAAAGATGACTGGCATGATCACAGGAATGGAAGCTCTTTGTGATGTAAAGATGAGACAATGAGGTTAGCAGTCTGGGAAAAGGAGGGTGGTGAGATAGATATTAAGGTCTATACAGGCAGGACAAATACAGGCTGAGTATCCTTTATCTGAAGTGCTTGGAACCAGAAGTGTTTTAGATTTGGGAATATTTGCATTATACCTACCTGGTAAGCATCCCTAATCTGAAAAATCTGAAAACCAAGGTCTTCCAATTATCCTTACTTTTGAGTGTCGTGTCTGCGTTCAAAAAGCCTTGGGTTTTGGGACATTTCGTATTTCAGATTTTCGGATTTGAGGCGCTCAGCCTCTGTATACATATTTAGCAAACACTATTCAATTAGGGCCAGAGAATACTTCTTAAATACGGAAAAAAGGATTTGGTTTATTCTGCCTATTTGTAAATGGAATGTATTTTTCAAAATGTGGTCCAAGAACTAACAGCATCATCAATACTCAGAAACTTGTTAGAAATGCAATTTCGAGCCCACCCTAAATTTATTAACTCAAAAATTTAGTTGTTCCTCCACCCTCTTCCCTTAATCTGTGCTTTAATGAATGGAAAATATTTAAAGTAAATATTTCCCCTCATTTCTGGCTGTAAAGTCTTTCTTGCTTGCAGTTAGTTGCCAGCTCCAGATCCCCCCATCTAAGGCTTAGTTTGTAACCCATCTCTTTGAGAGTCTCTGCCATCTCTAGATTCCCATCACCCTCTACGGGGATTATAGCAATTGTAGCAATTGTCACAAATCCCCAGCCTATTTTCTGAATGTCCCAGCTGGACAGGATTCCTGAGCCTTGTTCCCATCAATAATGGATTCTCTCTACGTAGCTTATCCACTCCTCTGGCTTCAATGATCACCTCTCTATTGACTTTTGAATTTATTTCTCTAGCCAAGATCTTTTCCCCACACCCAAGAATATGTCTTCAATTGCTGATTCTCATCTCTTGGATGTCCTACAGATATCTCAAGTTCAACACATCTAAAATCAAATTCCTCTAACTCTCCTGCACCTGATCTACTAGAATGAATTGAGTTACTCCCACCTGCTAAATCTGTTTTGAAAACCGAAAGTTTAGAATTTTTTCCTGATTATCCACTTTTCTCCTTTCCTTGAAATCTGGTCATTGAGTTTTCATGATATTATCTCCTTAAATCTCTCAAACATCTACATTTGATATCATCTTTACTGGCTCAATAGGGCCATTATAATTTCTGGCCTTGAATCTGTTAGTCTCCTATTGTCTCCCTATTTATAAAGTCAGGCTTGTCTTAATTTCCCAAACTGTTATCCAGGTGATCATTCTGAAATGTGGCCTCACGGTGCACTCCCTTGTAAAAGTCCTTCAATCACTCCCTAAAACAGTTATGATGAAAAAGAACTAATTCCTTAACACAGCATTTAAAGTCCTTCATGCTGACTCTTTCAGCCTGGCCGTTCTCTTGAACTACACTTTCTAGAAGAGCTTGCAGCTCCCCCAGAGACTCCGTATTCCAAACCAGTAGTTGACAGTAGCTGGTCCAAGAATTAGTGGTAGGTGTGATAAGGATCACCATGATATGAAATGGAAAACCAAAGTGATGTTCAACTTTTTGAAGCTCAAGGTTATCCTTTATTCTAAGCTGATTCCTGTGAATCTTACATTAAAACACCATTTCTCAAAAAAAAAAAAAAAAAAGAAAACAATTATTTGTTTTCAAAATGGCCTTAGTTAGCAACAAAAATTTGGTGACCCTATATCTATATCCTAGATGATTTTTGAAATTTGATTTCTCTATATTATTCACAAAATTAGAAATATCTGCAGGCTTAGAGGTAAAATTCCACTGCCTGGAAACTGTTTAACATTCTTGTCTGGCTATGATATAATTTTTCAGGCCTTAATTCAGAAAGCAATTCTTTCTGGAGGCCCCAACCTCCCTTCCCGTGCGTGTGCAGCACCCCTGTCCAAGGGAGGCTCCATGTTCAGCAGCCTGTACTGGAAATTGGCTGTCTGTCCGGCTTTCCTCCCACTCTGCAAACTAGGGCTGCTTTTGCCTCACTCTGCCCACGCTTGCTTTTTCAATACCTGATCTGATAAATTTCTTTTATAAGAAAAAATAAGCAATGGTAATCTGTGTTTGGTCTGGAGTTATTGAAATAACGATGATGCATTAGCTGTGTGGATTTGCTGCCTGTTACAGACACAGCCTGGGAGGGTCGGTGGGTCACACCACTTCAACTTCCCATTCACCTGCAGGTTTGAGCTCTGTTCTCTGCATATTTTATTCTCAATAAATGCTTCTTCATTAAACTGAAGGGCATAAAGAAAACACCAAATTAGGATACCAAAAAATTAAGATAACACAAGAAAGCTACATGAAGAAAGTCACTTTAGACAAGAGGCCCTGGACAATTATTTAAAGTCACTAGACTACCTGCAGGGACTCTTTTGAATGTACATATTTAATCATCTAATGTGTAAGTCAAATCTCAGATATAATTAATTCAGTCTGCCTTAACTTTTTTTTTTTTTTTTTTGCATACTAACTTTCATTAGAGGAGGCTAATCTGTCATAAAGCTCCTGGTCGCCTGTGAGATAATGTCCACATCCATGAATGCTAAGAAGAGAGAGAGGAAATAGTGGAGGTGTCCTGTGACACCCCTGCTCGCATCTGGATATGTTACTATGTCACTGAATCTCAACAGAACTTAGGCCTTTGGCTCCAAGTTTCTGTTTCTGAGGAAAACATGAGTGGATTTTACGGCAGGCGGCTGCTATTTTCAAGGTCACACGTGTTAGTGGCCACGTTTCTGTTCCAAGTGGGAGGTAAGCAGAAGAGGTGACTTCAGGCTTCGATGCTGGACTTTCACTGCTAACTTTTAGATCTAACGTGATTTAGGAGAAAACCATTTTTCTTCAGAATGTGAAATTATGAGCACTACAAGTGGCTTAGACTTTTATGAGAAACCTGGCAAAGAGGAAAGAGAGCAGGAATGGCCCCAAATAGAAACCCAGGAGCCCTCTTAGAGAAATAGTGTAATATTCTGAATATAAATTCCCTACAAATACCTTAGAAGAAACTGTAGTACTTACGTCTTTGCTAAGATGATGAATACAGCTTTTTCTCTAAGGGTTATTTAACACATTCCATAATTTTATTATAAATGGTCTGATAAAATGCAACAATAAGTTATGTGCTATATTAGGGGGACAACTCATTTAAGAGTAATGGGGTAATTTGTAAAACTAATGGGCATGTTTATGAGCACAAAGGGTTTTAAAGAATAAATAAAATACTTTAATAGACAAAACTGAGGCATTCAGCATGGAGGGGACACATTCTTCTGGGAGATCTAAATTTCAAGACGGTTCTCAAACTATGGAAACGTGGTCTTTGCTAGGATCCAACTGGGCAGAGGGTGAACAGTGCAGTGTAAGGGAAATAATGCTGACCTTGGAGCTGGGGCCCGCCCTCTCTTCCTGTGCTGCCATGAATTAGGTTTTCTAGACCTCAGTTCTCCATTCATGGGCTGAAGTGGTCAAAATGCCTGATCTGAGACTCTGTTTAATTAAATTTAGCAATTCAGTTTTCGAAGGTAAGACTATGAATTGAACCATTTCCAATTTACCGCTGCTTTTATGAAAATGAAAAGGAAATCAGAGATTGTTTTCAGCAACATTAGCTTTCAACCTCCTTGTAAGGTGGGTTGAACTCTGCAAGTGTATCAGCGGTACGCAGATTGGTGTGGATTTTTCTGCTTTCTTCTGGAATGTTGTTTTCTGATGATGATTAATGTCCCAATAACTGGCTTTTTAGTGCGGCTCCTGAGGGGGGAAAGAAAGAGCTCCTTTTGTGTATTTATTATGTCTACCTGTCTTTGGCAGGAGGTGGATTGGTTTTGAGGATGAATATTTCACATTTGTTAATGTACAGAATAGCTCCACTTATGGCTCAAATCCGTCTACGACAGAGGTACTGTTAGCAGTAATCCACGAAATGCTTTTTGTTCTTTTAATGAATTTAACATTCATCAGACAGTCCAAAAAAAGAAAAAAATGAAAACCACTGTTGTGTTCTTTTTAGATATTCCTCCAAATTCTCTTTCCCACCCTTCCTCCCTCCACCTCATATTCAGAGAAGGGCACACTCACAACGTGAAGAAACAAGGGAAGCCCCTGATTGTGAAATCACATCCAGAAAACTAAATTTACAAGAACTCTTCTTTACCCTACATTGTCTGTTGGACTTTTGTTTTACTAAGAGAAACAGAGGTCTGAGATGAAAAACTTTCTACCAAGATATCTCGTGGCATATGAAAGGACTACAATGCCTGTTTGCTCTGATTTTTTAATTTGGTTTTCATTTTTTAAGTGTGAAATTTTTTAAGTCATGATATTTTGGCTGTGCTTTTTATAATATCCTATATTGCACTATACTTTTTAAAAGTTAGAATTTTATTTAGGGCCATGTGTTTTGAAATCAACTAAGATTTTTTTCCCCACTTGTTAGTTATCTTATTTCCATCTTTTTTCTTAGGCTAGTGACTGACACACAGTAAGTACTCAATAACTATCTTCTGAATAACTGACAGACAAGGCCGCTCTTCAACTTCCAGAATGAGAATGGACATTCCAGGGGGTTATTATTCATGCTTCCAATTCAACAGTACATTTTACAATGGCCAGCTACTGCGAGGACAGTGAAATATGATAAAATACTTATAACCTAAATATCTGGATCTTTGTAGTTATTATTTCCCACTTTTCCTTAATTTGTACTGTCTACCACGATTACTGAATTCTAGAACCAAATCTTTGACATGGTGAATCTATTCGTGAGCTGGCTCCTGGTGAGGTATTTGGTGGGTATCATAGTTTATTCTGTTTTAGCAACTGACAGTGACAATTTCACTCCAGAGCTCCTTCTCTAATCTGAGAAAGGAATCAATACCTAGGAGAGAGAAGAAATGGTCTTCATGCCATGTAAATGTTGTACCTTTCAAGTAAGTTTTCTGGGTAGTAATATTCTAGATTTAATGACCAGATGAGAGAGGTAGGGGTGACTTTAAGAGACCCAGGAGGCTGGGAAGAGAATGTGGTACTATGATCTGGTTTAGATTTTTAGACAGGGAAGACATCTCGGGATTTCTTCATTTCCTGCATTTTACAAATAAAGTCCACAGGTGGAGAGAATGTTCTCTTCCATGAGATCATAATGTCTTGGCCACAACACTCAGGGGTCAGCAGAGCCCTAATCGCAAGGATTTTCAAGACTTGCACATATTTGAAATGGAGAGGCAACATTTGATGAAAACATGCACATTCCTGTGGCATTTGGTTTTGGCCTTGCTGAGGTCATCACATACAGTAGTTTCCTAAACAAATACACTTGCAGGAAGCAAACAGGAAACACTCAGCTACAGTCACCCTTAGAAAGTACGAGTCCCATCAGCTACAGTCACCCTCAGAAAGTACGAGTCCCATCAGCTTTGTAGCGGTTTGCCCCACAGAGTCTCCTCTATACTTTAACTCCCATCTGAAAACCACCATGCCTTCTCACACTTCTGAGTTGCCCTTCTCCATCAGGGTTCTCCAGATGTTTGGTATGAACTGGGGGCAGGGTTTGAAGTCAAATGCGGTAGCAGGCAGAATCGCATCCCTCACTGAAGTCTCCGTGAAATCTTTCCTTCACATCTCATGTGCATGTTAATCTAAGATTTCCCAGATATCAGACTTTGAAATCCTTTTTCTTTTTCTACATAACACTGTTGTTAATCCCATAAGTAATTTTTAAAACATTTGCCCCTGTAATAGCTATTCTCACCCTTAGACCCACCATTTATTTATTATTTATTTATTTATTCATTTATTTATTTATTTTAGAGATAGGATCTCATTCTGTCACCCAGGCTGGGATGCAGTGGCATGATCGTAGCTCACTGTAGCCTCAAACTCGTGGACTCAAGTGATGATCCTCCTGCCTCATCCTCCCAAATACCTGGTACTACAGGTATGTCACCAGACTCTGCTAATTAAATTTTTTTAAAGATGGGGTTCACTTTGTTGCCCAAGTTGGTATCAAATTCCTGGATTCAAACAATCCTCCCTCCTTGGCCTCCCAAAGTGCTGGGAGGCCAGGCAGGAGCCACTGCATCAGGCCTAGACTCACCTTTTGAAGGGAAGTTGTATCTTATTTTATATCTTTGAGGGATGAAGAACCAGAATGACAAATGTTCATAACTTGCCTGGGGCTATGTCACTATTACAGTATAAAGCCGGGTAGAATTTTAAAGCTTCTGACTCGAGACTCAGGGCTTTTTCCCTTATTTCTTGTGTTTTCCCTGTTTTTTGGACTCTCAAGTCAAGCTTGTAAAAAATGACCCATTAAAATCGCAGATTTTTCTTAATGATCTCATGTATATCAAGATTAAAGACTATTCCCAAGATCATCATTTCCCAAATTAATGGACATTCAAACTTGAATAAAGCTGAATTTGGTATCACGGAGCTGGGTGAACGAAACGTTCTCAGAATGCGGTTTACTAAATCTGTCCTTTTAAGTTATTTGTATTTTCACCAATGAACTAATGTTTTCTATGCAAAGTGAAATAACTATCACAGGCACAGAATAAAACCCTTTCTTTTATTTTGTGAATTTTTAAAGCCCATTATAAATTGCTGGAGGTGAAGTGCACAATAAAGCCATAAAAATAAAACAGAAAACCTTTAAAGAGGTTTTCTGCATTCCAGAAAATATATACTTATCACAGATCATAAATGCAGTCTCAGATAATTTTAAACATATGGTAAGTTTCTTCTTAAGTACTTATATTTTAGGAACCTTAATTATGCTCTAAATCTTTTTCTCGTCACAGAATAATTTCGCCTTGAAAATTTGTGTAGGTAGAACTGCTACTTCGTTCCATAATATTTATGGGAGTTGGATTGGCTTACAATTTGCAATTCATTAATTCAGAATAGAATCCCCCATAACGAAGGAGTTTCTTGTCTAGTTACTCAGCTCAGTAGCGTGCTTCATTACGGTAAACTATGGGCTGCAAAAACAAACAAATTATTTCTCAAGCACTTAACAGTCCATATGTTATAAAAACAGCCTAGGAAGGTGTTATACTTACTCATTCCTATGAGGTAATGCTCAGTATTTACTACTCAACCATCAGAGCAGCTATAAGCTTATGGAACCTTCTCTGTACTCCCACTAGGCTCCTAAGGAAGCAGAATGGCTTCATGGTCTTTTTCTCTGAAGAAAAGACAACTGTCACCAGGGCTCTGCATTCTTGAGATTCTTTAGAATAAGCTGCCTGGGTGATTCTTGCCTTCCTATTTATAGTGACTAAATAGTTTTCAAAACCAAAATTTGGCAAACTCGGTCCCGTTTTCCTCTCCCCTGGCAATCTTGAGGCTGTCTCCTGCTCTCTGAATGCCTGTTTAGGATGGGTTTTGCATTTGCACACCAACACGTACTGTTCCAGCTCAATGATAGGGCCCTGACACTTACTCTCGTACTTCTCTTTCAGAATGATGATGCACTTCCTTTTGCATCAATGTAGATACCCAAGAGTAGAAAAGATAATAGCTGTTCCCTTGGATCAACTGCCTGCCTGACTAGGAATCTAAGATAAAATAAAAAAAAAAGAGAGGTAAGAGGCCTAGTGGACAGGGCTAGCCTTGAAATACAAAAGTTAATTATGGCAATCAAATGGCTAGAAGGACCTTCTGTTTGAAAAAATCACAAAACTTTAAAGCCTTCAAATCTTGCACGTAAAGATGTTCATTTCAGATCTTAAAGATTAATCAAAGGGAGAGCAGTTAATTATGTATATCGTGTTTATATATGAATGCAATGAATATGATTCCACCACTAAACACACCTTTATAGTACATTAAAATGGAACAATGGTATAAAATACATTAAATTTAAAAAATCTGCGAAATAGTGTACATATGATACTTATGTCATATGAATGTATGTGGAATATGTGGATTCTCCCTAGTACAATATACTTTCCATCTGTCCTACTAACCTCATATATTTAAAAAAAGAAGAAAAATGTCTGTTTGGTCTTGGAATTAGCACAGTCCTTTAAGGAAACTTTCAATTTTGTAGTGGACTGTTGTATTCTGTAGAGTCTGTCCAAGAAACCGGAAACCACTCTAGACTCAGAGTGGTTTTCAAATAGAAAGAATTTAATACAGGAAAATAATTGTACAGGTGACAGAAGAGCTGAAGAACCAAACAGGAGACTGAACAATGATCCAAAAATTAGCACTGGAAGCCACTGACTCACTCTGCCAGGGCTTAAGGCTATGAGCCCCAACCTTTTTGGCACCAGAGACCAGTCTCTGGAAGAGAATTTTCACATGTTTGGGGTGGGGGTGCAGTAATGGTTTATGGATGATTCAAGCACATCATATTTCTGGTGCCCTTTATTTCTATTATTATTGTACTATAATATATAGTGACATCATTATACAATTCACCATGATGTGGAATCAGGGGGAGCCCTGAGCATAATTTCTTGCAACTAGACGGTTCCATCTAGGGCGATAGGAGGCAGTGACACCCAATGTGTGCTGCTCCTATAAAGGCTGCCATCACATGCTGCTTAACTGTCACTTGCCACTCACCGATAAGGCTTGGAGTCTGCAAGCAACTGGTTTATTATGGTCTCTGTTCAGTCAAACCTCTCTGGTAATGATAATTGGTATGTGCAGCCACTCTCCAGTGGTAGCATAACCACTTGAGCTCTGCCTCAGATCATCAGGCTTGAGGTTCTCCTAAGGAGCTCGCAACCTAGACCCCTCCCCTGTGCAGTTTACAGTAGGGTTTGTGCTCCTAGGAGAATGTAATGTCACTGCTGATCTGAGAGCAGGGGGAGCCCAGGCGGTGATGTGAGTGATGGGGAGTGGCTATGAATACAGATGAAGCTTTGATGGCTGGCCTGCTGCTGTGCAGTCTAGTTCCTATTGCCTTGGGCCAGTACTGTTCTATAGCCTGGGGGTACGAGGACTGCAGGTTTAAGGGACAACAGAAAGAGGAGACGATATCTCCTCTGAAGCTGGACTCTCTGGCAGGGGATAGGAGGTAGAGCCATTACAGTGCAGTTGCTGTTGCTATAGGGGGCAAATGAGGAAAAAATCCCCTCACGGTTTCTCTCCTTCTCTGGACACCAGTCTTCTGTGGGTACCTCTGGTCGGCTGAGCTGACCCAGAAGCTAAAGAACAAGGGTTCCAAGGAGATGCAGTCCCTTGTCATACAGAGACATGCAGAGACCGGGTCTGAGAATAGCCAGCATCTGTCCAGTCCAGCAGCAGCTTGTTCATTATGGTTTCCGTTCAAGTTGAGCTTCAGAATAACACTGAGACTTCACTACTTCAGTTTATATTGTGAGCTTTAAATTCTGAATGGTTAGCATGTTTTTAAAGCCTGCTAAACACACATCATAAATACTTACATAATTGAATATTATAAATGTCACAATTTAGTAACTCTACAATGTAATCATAAAATTTAATATTTATAAGAGAGACTGTAATCTGAGCCTTTATTTTCTTGCTGAAGCAAACTGAAGTCTAAAGAAGTTAAGGGGAACTTTAGGGAAATGCTTACAGATACTAACGATGATACTGGCTGATGGTTTCGAGTAACATGGGTGGAAACAAGTAATTAAGAAGGGACATTAGAATCTAAAATAAACAATCGTGGTGGTCACGGACACAGTTGGATACAACTTGTGGTTCTCACTCTTGTGGATAGAAATATGCCCCATGAGAGATAACAGCAAATTTATACAAATGATTAGAAGAGTCATTAGTGTTGGGTGGTGCCTGTGGCTCAAGGGAGTAGGGTGCGGGCCCCATATGCCGGAGGTGGTGGGTTCAAACCCAGCCCTGGCCAAAGAAAAAAAAAGAGTCATTAGTGTTGTTTGTTAGATCTTTCCAGTCCTTTTCATGTCTGGTCACATGACAGGATTGCAATTTGTCCCTTGTGGTTAGATAGGGACAAGTAAATCCTGGCCAGTACATTACAACAATTTGTCACTTCCAAGCCAGAGCATCTAATTGTTCATTCCAGACCAGAACTCTTTCCTTCCCTCAAAGTGGTAAAATTCCAGATAGCAACTGCGATGTCACCTTGAATCCAAAGCGAGGACACAAGTTACAGATATCACTACCTGACTCACAACAGGCACGTAACCCAAGACAGAAAAGAGTCTTCATTTCTGAAGCCAATCAAAGTGGCTTCAAGCCACTGAGATTTTGGAGCTATCTATTATCACGGCCTAACTAGTTTATCCCGACAGATACAATGATCTATCGTGCTCTGCGTTAACAGGTACACAGCTCCAATCAAATCAGCCTGCAAATGATCATTACTTATTTAGCTCTCTGTGGAGTGATTATGAAAATCTTCCTACTTAACAGATCAATCATTTAACTTAGTTAATGACCCACCCAAAAGATGATGAGTAATTATGTCACTGATAAGTTGAATCCTTCCGAAATTTTCAGAAAATGTCTGAGGTGTTTCTTTCAATATAAACAAATTGATTCTAAAACCTACAAATTAGACACATTCTAATATGAAATAATTAAGCAGTGATTAATGCATTTGGAGAAAGAGAAGAAGCACAAAGAGAATCCATCACCATTTAAAATAGATCTCTATTCCCTGTGAGTGAGCAGAAATAATTGGGACTGTGGATTACAGACCACTGTCTACAAACCCAACTGCCTCTCTTTGCTCTAGCTTTTGCTTACTAATTAAGCACTTATAAAAAATTCCTGCTTTGGCCTTGGAGACACCTTGATCTGCCCGAGACAGGAGCATTCAGAAGCTAAGAATGAATATCCCTCCCTCACTGAAGTAAAAAACGACATCAGTTTTCTGAACCGGCAACACGAAACTGGTCACCTGTGGTGACCTCGTCCACATGTGGCCATCTCAACGGCAGGACAGGAGTGCTTTCTTGCTTTTACAATGGAAGCAACATAATTTAGCAGAACAGTATCTTCCGGTTTGTAACCAGGAATCATCAGGGCTGGTGTGGCCCTCACAGGTGTTCACCAGGCACCTGCTGCAAAGTGACTTTTCAGAGCTTCAAACCACTCTGCAGACTGGAGGATACAGGTGGTCTATGCAATGACCGATGTGAGACTTTCGGGATTTCAGGTATCCAGTTCAGATCCTATGCCCAGATTTGGGTTAGGAAAAGAAAGTTACTATATTTGGAAATGACTAGTACATATGTAGTTTTCTTAAGAGATAACATAATTTTCAGATTTTTTTTTTTGAGACAGAGTCTCACCCTGTCACCCCAAGTAGTTTGCAGTGGCATCATCATAGCTCACAGCAACCTCAGGCTCCTGGGATCAAGCAGTCCTCCTGCCTCGGCCTCCCAAGTAGATGGCACAACAGGCGTGTGCCATGATGCCTGGCTAATTTTTCTATTTTTAAGAGATGGGATCTTGCGATGTTGCTCAGGCTGGTCTCAAACTCCTGAGCTAGAGCTATTCTCCTGTCTCAGCCTCTCAGTGAGCCACTGTGCCAAGCCATAATATTAAGATTTTTAAAGATGAACAATGAGGGAGGCGCCTGTGGCTCAAAAGGGTAGCGTGCTGGTCCCATGGTCCCATATACCGGAGGTGGCGGGTTCAAACCTAGCCCTGGCCAAAAAACTGCCAAAAAAAAAAAAAATGTGAACAATGAATAAAATCTTACAGATTTTTGCCTTTTAACCTTTATAACTAAAAACATGTTTCCAAAATACTGTAAATATTTAGTTCCCAGCTGTTAGCTGACTGAAGAAAAATTTGAGAATAACAAAATTTCTGTTAAAAATAACAGGAATTTAATATTGTGAAGTTTTCCTTATAACTCAAGAGACAAATCAGCTCAGGCAAATTTTGTTTTTTTTGAGACAGAGTCTCACTTTGTTACCCTAGGTAGAGTGCTGTGGCGTCATAGATCACAGCAACCTTAAATTCTTGGGCTCCAGTGATTTTCCCTCAGCCTCCCAAATAGCTGCGACTACAGGTGCCTGCCACAACACCCAGCTATTTTTAGAGACAGAGTCTGACTGTTACTCAGGCTGGTCTTAAACTCCTGAGACCACTCAGGTGATCCACCCATAACACGTGCATATTGCTTTATTTGGACTGATTATTGATTATTACCATGACTTCTCCATTTTTTTGTTAAAATGTTTGAATCACTTTATACACATAAAATAATTTATATATTCCTTTATGTGGAAATCTATTTATATATAATGCTATTGATTTTGTCATCTATTATATAATATTGCCTACTTACACCATAACATATGTATTACATACATTATATATAATGAAGTTATACAGAACATCTCCTGCTGCTTGTGAAACCCCCTCTGGACCCTGACTCAGCTGTATCCCCCTCACTCCGCTCACAAACGTAACCACCCTCTGCCTTTTTTATCAATCATTCCCTTCTACATATAGATATAGTGTTAAACAATAAGCCAACAATATTGTATGTTGTTGGAATCTACTCCTCCTCTTGTGTATATCGATATTCTTTCCTCCTACGTCTAAACCATATTTCTGAAATGACATTCAGGAAATGCTGGGGGGGAAATCGCCTATATATAAAATCTTTTTAAGACATTCGAGACACTGAGTAATAAACATATCTATTACCTAAGGAGACTGAGGTGAAAGGCAGAAGAGAAACTTGAAAAATAGATTCTAATTTTAAGAACAAAACAATAAACTAAAGGGAAATCGAAAATAGCGTTTTATCGATAGTAGCAAAACTTACGGCAAACCAAGGGAGGGCAGTGGAATCTGATTACTTGGCTACACAATTAGATACATAGTCACTAAGTTACCCTCTCTCTTTGAGTGCCTAGAGGAATTATCAGTAAAGTTAAAAAAAATCAAGGAAAACAAGTGTCCTTGTGCTGTTCAGAGGAGCCACACTCTCGTGCATTTCTGGTTATTTGGTTCCCTGACAAAGTGTATTGAATGGAACCCACTGGTTGTACCCAAGACTCTTTATATTCCTTGGGGTTTCTGGTGGTGTTCACGGATGCCCAACCAGGAGATGATGAACCTTCAAAGACCCAAAATCAAAATGGAAAAGAAACTGTAAAAATATTTCACCATTTAATCCCCCTCTTCCCTTCCATGAAGTAATTCTGTGGTTCTTGAGAAAAAAAGGTTTTCATTTAGCACAGCTTGTCACAAACTAATTTAAACACCAAGCAAGATAAACAGATTACTTTTCTAAGAAATGCCCGTGCTACATTAATGAAACTGCAGAGCTTATACATCAGAATTCAGAAGTTTTGGAAAAGCGATGGAAGGAGTTGGGGTGGTGTGAAACCGGTGAGGGATCTTTCAGTCTCGGGACAAGAACACACGCACCTGCATTTTCAGGGATTTTATGTTTTTGCAACGTGCCTAGGTGGTGAGAATATACAAAAAGAGTATAAAAACTAGTTTTACTACCTGCAAAGTTTGTGTATGTGTGTATGTATCTCTGTATCTATACAGAGAGAAATGTTATATATGTGTGTGTGCATGTGTGCTGATGTGTGTGAATATATTCTCACTTGGTTTCACGGCTCTGCCCTCAGTGCATAAATAGGTCGCAATGTCAAAATATCAGACTTTTTACTCATACTCTATCCCTTCCAATTTTATCTTCATAGCAGCCTCCCATAACAGAGTAATAATGGGATACAACTTTTCCTCTTCCAAAGTCTATTATGTTTTGATGTCTCTTCAAATGGCATGGCAAGAAGGAAGACTAGAGGTAGATGTAGCTTCCCAAGGGGTACCTGCGCATCACCAGGCAATTTACGTAATAAACTGATAAACACAGAAGCAAACAAACGAACAAAAAATAAGCAAAAAATGAAAAGCCCAGCACTAACCCTTCATGAGCTCTGAGACAGAGTCTGTGATGGCATTTTCTGTAATTTCCCACTTAGTTGAGGTATGAGAGTTGAGCTAAGACCCATGCGTGCATCTCAGTAAGCAAAATTACTGATTTTTGCCAAGACACTTTATCGGTTTATTTATCTTTCTTTGTAAGAGACTATTATGTAAATTTCTATTATGGGCACTGATAATAGCAATATATGAGCAAAACAGGGATATTTTGTGTCAGATACAAAACATGTTATTTGTATCTGAAAAATAGGAGCTGCTTTAACAGTTAACAGCAATTTCTTCTGCAGAATCTCGATGCGTTAAGTATCAGAAACAGTTGATCTTGTGAAACTAGGAAAGGTACCTTCCCCCCCCACCCCGAAGTTTCTGTCTCGATCATGATATGTTCAATTCAGGGAAAAGCATTCCATTTATCACCAAATACGACTGCTCTTAGGGAAAAAGACTTTTAAACGAATAGTTATTCATTTTGAACAATTCCCTTTCTGAAAACCACTGGAAAGCCAAATAACCTTATCTTCAAAATCATCTTCTAGAAATTCTGGGGACAAATCTACCCACGGGAGACCAGCACTGATGTCACATTGAGCCCTCTTCTGAATGCTGCACCAAATTAGGTCTCTCAGGTGCTGGCAGATTTCAAAGGCCAATTTCTTGTCTTTTTTACCCATTTTTTCCATATATGAAGGAGTTTAATAAAGAGCATGGAGCAATGGTGTGTACCCACCAAACCTGGTAAGTCACATTATAAACTGCAGACCTTTCTTATATGCAGTAGGGCTCTTAAATACTTCCTGAAAAAGTAAATGCCTTTAAAAAAAAACCAGCAACTTAGAAACCACATCTTTACATTCTACTTCATTATTTTCAATGTCAAGGTTAGTCTATATAAGAAACTCCACTGATGGGTAAAGAAATAGCCCCTGCTCAGATTTTTTTTTTTTTTTTTTTTGGTATTTATCATACTTATGTGTGCCTTGTATAAAGAAGTAGCTTTTTCACAGTTACTGCAAGTTTATATCTCAAATTGTATTTCTTTCCCTTGAGACCATTTCTTCTCCTGTCATGACTTATCTTTTTTTTTTTTTTTTATGACTTGTCTTAATGAACGACACCACCAGGTACCTACTCAGTGGAACCAGAAACTCAGTAGTTTTGCTAGATGTTTCCATCTTGATCACACTACATGCTCAGCTGGTGAGCAAGTTCTGTCAATCACGCCTCCCTGACACTGCCATTGGTGAGTGAGTTCTGTCAATCACGCCTCCCTGACACTGCCATTGGTGAGTGAGTTCTGTCAATCACACCTCCCTGACACTGCCATTGGTCCCCTTTATAGCATCCTCCCTATCTATAGATAGATCCTTCTCTATCTCCAGGGGCAGAACCTTTAGAAAAATGTGACTTATGCCCTTGCCTTTAGTCTCTGCCTTTTAATCCCTCCTTCACACACAGCCACAAGACTGAATTTTCAACCTCTGTTCAAAACCTTTCAGGGACTCTCATATCCTTGTGGAATGAGGTTCAAACTCTCGGGTATGAGCTGGAGGGCATTTCTGATGAGCCTCCTTTCTGCCACCAGCATTCTCTCCACCTGTCTCCTTTCATTCTCTACATCTGACATATTCCAATGCTTTCCTCTCCTCCCTCCTCCAGAGAATGCTATTCATCCCTCTTCCGCATGGGCAGTCCTGCTCTCCAGTACCGTGATGCCTTCTCTAACATATCCATCTAGACTCGTCACTTCTCCTTTGTTTTTATATAGTGAATTTTGTTTCAGGCGAGACTCATGACTTGATCATCGCTGTATCACTGGGGTCAAGTACAGTGCCTGATACATAAGGCGCTTTTCAGAAACATGTATTGAATAAACGAATGAGCTTAATGACCAAGATGCATACAATTCACAAACTGAAAGGAGAAAGTAGGAAATGGGAAAAAGAGGAGAAGTTGAACTTCATGTTTACATGGATAGAGCTGGGAAATATTCTTCTTAGCAAAGTATCTCAAGAATGGAAGAAAAAGTATCCAATGTACTCAGCCCAACTATGAAACCAATTTATAGCTTTCATAGGAAAGCTATAACCCAATTATAGCTCAAGAATATGGGGGGAGGGGAGAGGGAAGGGAAAGGGGGGAAGATGGTTGGAGGGAGGGTGATTGGTGGGATCACTTCTATGGTTTATCTTTTAAGGGTACATGTGAATCTTTCTAAATGAAGAATATAAATGTCTTAACACACAATAACTAAGAAAATGACATGAAGGCTGCGTTAACCAGTTTGATGAGAATATTTCAAATTGTATATAAAAATAGCACACTGTACCCCAGGACAGTATCATTGTACACAGCTATGATCTAATTTAAAAAAAAAAGTGAAACTGCTTAAAGAATACCTCAATAGACTCATGGACTTGAAATTGCAATTCTAAGAAGGTTCTTTATTTTTCAAAGGAATATGTTCGTGGCTATAAAACTTCTAACTGTGCTCCTACAAAATTAAAATTGATTTTAATTTTGTGAATAATTCCCCTTCCTTCCTTTGATAAGTATATCTTATTTACTTTAGTAATTCAAGGAAAATGTTTAGTAGCAGTGTTCTGTTTAATACACATCTACACCCAGAGAGACTTCTACCTATAACAACATTGTGTGATCCAGATTTAATCTAATATCTGTCTGACTTCTTCTACTGGATAAACAGGTCTCATTAGTATCAAATTTGCAGAATCTTTGTTTTTCACGACTGTAAGGCTGACCTTTGAAATGTAATCTTGTGTTCTTAAGATTAGTATCCAATAAATCACAACGGGAATTACAGCAAATACTTGCTCCATCTCCTCCTTCTTGTTCTCAAACACAAGCACATATAGGAAATGGTCTAGGAGCTCAAAGATCTGTGGAATTTTGGGGAGCTTTTATCCCTCTGTTTCTGAAAACTGATTAAGACATTATTACCTCATGCTGATATTCACATCACCTTATCTTAGTAACAAAGACTTGGAATAGAACTAGATCTAATATGCTTTATGTAACAAGAGACCTCTAATAAAGTACGAGGTGTATGAATTAAGTTTATATATCCAATAACCAACTATGTTTGATATATGTTTCATAAGTTGGAGCTTACAATATATGTTCAAATGATGAAAAGTTAATTTTTTTGACATAAGTATTTACATTTAACAAAGTGTTTAGGTTTTTAAATTTTTTTACTCTAATTAAAAGTGCAAAATGACATTACATCGCCTTATATTTTCTAGCACGGATTTTAATTTCAGGATTTTATGGTTCATATATTTTTAAATATCTTAGATATTTTTAAAAAGCATATTTCTGTGATGTTTTCAAATACGATACTTAAATATTTACTAATGGTGCTTTTTCTACGTCTCATGGTTTTTTCAAGTTTTAAAAAATATTTTGAGAAGATTTATGAGATTTATAAGTCATATACCAGAATGGCTAAAATAATATCAAATGCATTTTTAAATCAGTTTTGAGTTATTTCAGTAAGATATTAGCAAGGATCAATACATTATTCAAAGGCAATAGGGACCCTTTCCTCAGTTTTCTAAATAGCTGAGCCATAAGCATTTTAATAATAAACGGCAGAAGTAAACACATTTCATAAACAAAATTAGGTTACAGTCGTGTGTGAGAAGAGCGCCAAAACCCCACCAAGTAACTATGATTTCTGAAATGAACATTAAAATTCAACATACATTGCTTCACATAATGTTGAAGCTTTATCTGCAAAATGAGGAAGTTGGAGAGATTTTTGCAGCAATTTAAAATATGGAAATAGCTCTCTTCTGGCTGATTTACGACGTGTATAGAGTAGTGAATGAAAGAACTTGAGCTTAGCCTGGGAATACTTTTTCCACCAAATAACATTTCGGGTTTAATCCTGCAGTGTGGTTTCATCTATTTCTCGTCTTCCCCTTCTCCCACGCCAAAACTACCCTGCAAAGAGTCCCAGAGCAAACAGGAAAGTTGGCCAACAGGCGAGAGCCGCAGGACGGACCATCCAACCCTATTACTGAATCTGGGCAAAGCCAACCCTTGTGCACCTCAGGAGGCAGCTGTTTATAATACACACTGTAAAATACTGAGTAAACGTCAGGGGTTCCCAGAGTTAGAACACAGTCAGACTGGACGTGACTTTAGGTCCAGGCAGAGCAACCTGCATATTTCATTTTCTCTGATCTGCAAAAATGAAGTAAAATCAGACTTCATAGGTGATTAAGTGAGAGAAACCTGCAAAGTGCCCAACACAAACACAGCACATATATACTACAGTCTCAGAAAACATCAGGTGCCAATAGTAGAACTACTTACTATTTAAAATTGTGGCTTTCATTTTTATCTTTCTTAAAAATAGAAAACTTTTTCCTGGATATGCATAATCCTACAAGAAGGGCCTTTCATGTCATTTCTTATCCCTTTAAGCAGTATCCTATCCAGGCCATTGTAAGATGGCCTGTGTGCTAGACCAGTGGTTTTAAAGTTGTTAGTTAATCTGTTTTGAGCTCTTTCAGCAAGGTGTCATTAATATCAAGGATCAATACATTATTCAGAGGCAACAGGGATTCTTCTGAAAATAAAATCAGATGGTGAATCCTAATAGATACAGATCCTAACAGGACAGTTCTGTTGAAGTAGGAGAATGTGTGTTTGGGTCAGAGGCACAGTAGGCCAGTGAGCCTTGGTATTGCTGATAAAGTGAAGAATACTGGACAGGACCAATGCTGGTTCATCTGGGGTCCACAGAAACCAGACAGGTATGGTTCTCAGCTCTATTTTAAGAAGATTAAGGGACCAAATTGATAACTTTAAAAAGATCATCTGGATGAGTAACAACTAATGAGATAGTTATAACTATCCCGTGCTTATGTTTTGTTTGGGTTCGCCATCATGTTGGCTCCTGGCACTCATCTAAGTTGACAGACAGTGCTTTCCAGATAATGTCTCATCGAGTATTGCCACATATCCTAACTCCAAAGACAATAATCATCCAACATCCCTTATATTTGTGTTAAATTATTTTTACCAGTTATAAAAATGAAACTTCTCTTTCTAAGGGATAATTACTGCTTGGAAAATATATTTCTTTATTGAATGGCTTTCGTTTCTCGAGTTATTTAATAAACCGAGATTTGGATGTGATATTATAACAACCACAGTGTGATGGGATAATATACAAATGTAATTATCCTTGGCTGGAGAGAAAAGAATGAAGGAAGAATTAATCTGTGTTTTCTGTGTCAAATGAATGCCAACAACCTATCGGGCTCACTACGGGAGCACAGGAATGCCAATAAGCAGCGATGACAATGCAGGAAAGTGGGTGGATGGGCGGGGAAAGGGCCCCAGCAGCACAGGGAGGGGAGGCTGACCGGCGTCCACGGACCTGTTCAGACAGGGGCAGGCATCCCTTGGCCCTGGAAGTCTCTCCACTGGATCTGTATCCAACACTGACTCTCCATTAACATTTTCCTGCCTCATTTCCTCTGGACACTGCCCTCCCGTTAATCTTTTTAATGGTCCCTCTGTGAACGGTGCCTTGCCTCCTGGGTCACTTCTAGACATTTTAACAGAGATCACCTGCAGGCAACATTTTAAGCCCAAAGGAATGAACGAGAGGGAATGTAATATGTCTTTTCAGGCTGCTGGGAAAGCGAGGAAATGCTCCTTAAATCATATCCCTAGATGGTTGTCTGTCTTACATAATCAGAGAAGAACTCCTTGCCTTTCCTGAACACGTGACTCACTGATTCCTCTGCCATCTTTCCCCACACACTTCGGGGATTGCCTCTCCTGTGGAAACATTCTCACTTTCCTTAGGCTTTATTTATAAAGTGTATATTTATATTCCAAACCTTAATCAGTTATAGTCAATGATAGGGCAGAGACAAAACTTTACTACGATCAATTCTGTGGCTCACAAAGCAAAACAGAATCTTTTCTCAGTTGTAAAATGCTATCAGTTGCCAGGCCCACATCGATTGAATTCCAGCTTTTTTAGGAAAAATAAAAGGCATATATTAAATGCACACAATCATTTTTGAGCTGGATCTCAATTTAATCCTGATTTCCGAAACATTAACTAGGAAGAAACTTGGCATCTGAGAGCACAGAAATTAAAGTAAGGCACTAACCGGGGTTCACAGCTCATGCTCTGAAGCCACATGGGAAGGAAACATGGCCACAGGCAGGGGTTATCCAATTATTCTCTGCTAAACCAAGGGCTTTGCAAAATCTCCTAACATTGACCAGCTACCACCTGCTCTCAGTTCAGTAGGTGCTTTTAAAAGTCCAGGCTGATGATATATCTTTACAGCTTATAGACCCTCCCTCAGAGCAAAACCAGTGATGTCCTGAAGCTGGGTCATGCCATTTTAAGAGAGCTGACAACTTCTAAGAATTCTGCAAGGTAGTTAAACAGGGCCATTCTTAAAAATAAATATAAACTTATAATTACGTAAGTTATATTTAAAGCAAAGGTAATCCTCCAAACTCATCAATGCCTAATGGTTTTATTGCACTTTACTATTATCTTTGGTCTTGCAGCTGTTTGTCAATAATATTGCATGCTAGAAAGACTGCAAGGGCACCTGCTGCAGGGCTCTTCTCAGCTCCCACTCAGCATGTCAGGCTGGGACTCAGCCCTGGGGAGTCTCCTGCCATTACAGCGACTGACAAATGCTACAAAAAGCCAAATCGCTTCCCCTCCAGTCCCCTGAGAGCTGGTTGTTAAGCATTCACCAGCACACCACTGAGTAAACCGCAGTCCTACAGAGCCCTCCACGATCAGCCCCTTGTCCCCTCACCAGCTCTCAGACCTCATTTTCTACCACTCCCCCTTCCTTCTCTCTCTACCGAAGCCACACCAGCATCCTTGCAAGGGCTGACTCATTGCACAGCTCCAGGGGCCACTAGATGCACTGTCTTCTGTGCCGGTGGTGCTTCTCTGTCTTCCCCTCTTTGCCAAGCTGTCTGATTCAGGGAGGTGACTCCCTCCTGTGTCTGGAAGGGCCCGAGCACAGCCCTGCTTCGGAGCTTTGCACCTGCAGCTCCTTTGCCTCCAACACTCTTTGCATGGTCACCCTCTTCCCTGGTCCTCCCCTTCTTCAGGTGTCTCCTGAGATGTCACCATCCCTGTCCAAGCCACTTAAAAGACCAAACTTCTCCTGACCCATCTTTTGGCCCTTCTGGGCTCCCTCGTCCGCTTTATTTTTCTTCATAGCACTTGTCGCCACCTCACGTATCAAATCTTCTCCTTTTTGCTTCATTGCTGCCTATGTTTCCCACCAGCTCTAGCAGCCGGAGGCTCTTTTGGTTGCTTATACATTCACAATCTGGAATATGCCTGGAATGCACTGTGTTCAATAGTATTATTGGATAAATGAGTGAATGTATGAGGATTTAACAAGGCTTCTGATTTTATACGTATATACAGATATATATGTACATATTTAAATTTTAAATATCTACAGAGTGGCACCTATTTTAAATTGCATACGAACTTTATGGCCACCCTGTATGTATGTGTATACACACACACACTGATACAAATATATACAGATGGACTAAGAATTTAAATATCTAGATTTGGGTTTCGACTATAATGCTAATGGACATTTATTATTGGATCTTCAGTCAAGAAGCCTGATTATGCCCAGAGACACTCTCTGCAGCAGAAGTGAAGCAGTGGGAAGTGTTTCTTTGGCATATAATAGGTTTCTCTTTCTGCTAGAACAACATATGGGAGCCTGAATGTAATGAACTCCCTGCCTTCGAGACAGGGAATTTGCTCATCACTGGAAGGAAATCAAGGCAGGAACTTAAACTAGTTCAAGAAAGAGGCCTATAGCTAAAAGAGG
>NW_003852429.1:4042457-4062491 GCF_000181295.1 Otolemur garnettii | reverse complement strand
CCCCTCCCCAATAACCTCCACATCTATATTCGGGTATCATCTTCACCTGTGAAAAACCTGGGGCATTTTCTGTTAGTTCCTTGCCCACTGAGTAACAGTGCGAGGGGAAGCTGGCCCCGAAAGGGACGTCCTGGAGGCAGAGCGTACAGTTGGCTGTGCCGCTGCGGTCTGCGTGTCCCTCCTTTCTTCCCTGTCCGCCTCCCTCCCCTCTTGTCGGAAGGGCCTAACGCTGAGCCTGGCAGTCAGCGCTTGCAAGCATGTTCTGAGTGGAGGAACAAATGACTAACAGGAACTGGATGACGTTGCCTCCGCCACTTCCGCTTTCTTCTCCGGTGATTCTTTAGGAGCATGTTTGATTTAGGGAATTACGCTGCAAGTTCTAAATTGTACATGGAGATACCAATGCTGGGACCCAAGTTTCAGGTGACATGTTTTCCTCCAGGAATAATAATAGAAGTAGGTGGCAAGGTCCACCCTTGATACCGTTCACCTGCTCAAACAATGGCCTAGGGTTTCCTTCTCCGTGATATGGCATTATCACTCAGGATCCAACAGCTTGGACGTTATAAGCCCTGGGTTTCTCTGGTCAAGCCATCTGAGGTGCCCCCTGCTGAGAGCAGAGCTGGGGAGGTAGAGTGCACAACGAGCCATTTGCCCGCGGTCCTTCCCCATGTATTAGGTGGAATGCTTGTATAGCTGTGCTGGACACCATGTAAGGAACAATGACTGTTAGGAATTAATAAGATACTAACGTAGCTGTTCCTTAGTGCACTCCAAGGGTGGGGGAAATACTCCAATGCAACAGTAATCTCCTGGGCCTCTGAAGCGTAGTACTTTATTTGAAAAAATAAAAAAAGCGCAGCTCAAAGGAGTAGGGCGCTGGCCCCATATAGCTGAGGTGGTGGGTTCAAAACCAGCCCCAGCCAAAAACTGAAAAAAAACCAAAAAGCCCCAAACCCTATTATTATGTTTCATTTCATTAAAATCATAATAACAAAAAAGAGATCAACTCATTATGCCGGTGCCTTGAAGGCTGACAAAAGCATTGATGACACCAGGCTCATTCAATCTGGGAAGCAGTATTTTAGAACAACTGCTGTTTGAAAACCATCACTCCCTTTAATTGCTGGGATCTCCAGTCACACATCCTAGAAGGCAGTGTCTAGGCAACTGTAGGGACAGAATCCTCAGCAGGGAAAGTGCAAACAGAAAGGACCAGGGGTCCATTCTCCACTGTAGCATGCAAACCTTAGAGCTAGTGCAGATAATTGTTCATTCAAGGCACTCTTGTTTAAATGCTTCAAATGAAGGATACCATCTAGGAAATGATCAACTATTCTTAGGAGCAGGGCGACGGGATGGGAAAGAAACCATAGGCTTTGGATGCGGCCACACTTGGGGCATATTTTTGAACTGTAAAAGCCTGCCTACCTCCTTGTGCAGGTGGTTTCCTAGAGGACGTGTGCTCAGTGGCTCATAATGAATTGCTAGCATGAAGGATCCTGGTTCCTCCTAACCCTCTGTGCACTTTTACGTGTTACCTGTAGGACTTGTTTAATTTTCTCTGGTTTTTAAGCTTCATGAGTTTGGAACCTGTATCTGTCCCACTCATCACAGTGTATCCCCAATATCAGCACAACTCCTGGCACATAGTAGGCATTTTACCAACAGGCACTGATGTAAGGAACAGGGGTGTTTGCAGATTGAGGCATGTAAGGTCCCCAGCGTTTAATGTTATCAACTATTTAATTAGCTATTTGTCTTCTTTCCCCAGCAAATGTGATTTATTAAAATGTCTAATTCATAACTGTTCGTAACCATTTAGTACTGATAAATACTTATTATTAATAATTGCCCTATATTTTTATATCAATCTCAGAAAATTAGAGGTTTCTAAACCTTGAGTTCCTACAATCTTTTGTGAAACAGGCCAAGGGTTAAATATAGGCTTCTCATTTAGAAATCTTGATACATAACATTAAATAATTTAGGGGGTAGAAAGAATGACCTTAGGGTTTCTACAAATATCAAGCATTTTTAGTGAACTGAAAAAATATTTTTATTTATTAAAATGTGATTTATAAACAGGACTACCCACATTGCATCAAGTTGACATGCCTAATGACATGCCTCTTAGCCTAATTTTTACTGTTTAAGAAAGTGAAAATAGTATGAATATTCTTTATCATGCATCCACATAGAAACATTTGTAGGTTTGTGTTGGGAACTTAGGAATTCCAGTTAGTAGGCCAATCATGTCTACACAGGCTTCTCTGAGCCACCAGTGCACATGTAAATGATAGCTTCAAATCTCTTCTAACTGGATTACAGATTACCAAATTCTCTCTGTGCCTAGTTGGTTTGGGACCTGAAAAAGAGTCAATGAGTCAGTTCTTCCTTACTACAGAGGATGAAGGATTGGCTCAGAGGCAGAGAAATGAAGTTGAATGAAAGCAAGGGCAGCCCCCTTGTTTGAAGAGGCTATTTTCCTATGCTTAAGAAACTCAGCTGAGACCATCTCCCGTGTAACTATTGAACCCACATAATACTACAGCTTTGACCCTCTTGCCTCTAACATAAACCTCATTACCAATGCATTTCAAATCTTTAGGAAACCTTCAGGTGCAAAAAGGAGATAGCTAAATGGTCCCCTGGAGGCCGTTTGCAGCATATGACTCTATTAAAATGTACGGCCCTATCTGCCTAAGTACTTGGAGAGGATGAAGTACATCCTTCAAAGCGATGATTCATTCTATAAACCTATGGCCTGGTTTCCTTAGAGAGCACTTGTCCACTTTCTATTTTCTCAGTTGAAATCAGATAAAATATTCCCAACACTGCCTTGAGTTTAAACTAGTTGGCTCTCACCACACATTTATCCGTCTACTTATCTGAGACAGTAGAATTTACAAGTTGAGAAGCAGACACAAACTAGCCATTACTAGCTTTGTGCCTCTGAGTTAGTAATCTAACTTTTAGAAGTCTCATTTTGTGAATTTGTAAAAGAGGGAAATAACAGTATTACCATTTAGTATTGTTGTGAGAATTGAAACCATAGATGAAAATAATCTAGCTGGGCCCTGGAAAAGACTTCAATCATCATCAGTATTATTATGGTTGTTGTTATTAGCGTCCACTGATTGTTTCGGTTCTTGGTTTTATCTTTTTCAGCTTAGTGCACTACAACTGGACTGCAGATAGGGTATGGCAGCTTCAGCGGTGATGTTTCTGGTTAGCCCTTGCATGCCACAGCTTAACTTTGTCTACATATATACCTGAGGGAAGAATCTACTCCTAACTCCACCCACTGCCCTACATTATCTTGTGAACTCTAAGAAAACGTTCTATATCCTTTTAGACAGAACCAAACTTCTCAGCCTAATAGCTGCTGTCTAACGATTTGGATTCAGCCTGTCTTTCCCACTTCCTGGTTGCCACCCTTAAGACCAGAGAAGATACTATCTGTCTCCTGAAGACACAGTTGCCCCTTACTTAGGATGAGCATTTCTCCTGCGAGTCTGTCCCAAGTTGGTTTGCTCTTTGAGGCTTAGGCCATAGGCTCCTTCCTCAATGACATCTTTCCAGATCTGTTCATGAAACTATGGAGCATGAATCTTGCCATTTTCAAAGAAAAGAGTGCAAACCTAGATTTAATCCTAGAACCAAAATTGAGCTATATGCCTCTTGGACGGTCACTTGATCGCTCTTAAACTCAGCCTTTCATTTGGAAAGTAGGAATAATAATTCCAGCTTGAAGTTTTTCTGTAAAGCTAAAGTTAAAAACCCTAGTTCTGTGAACGGGTGACAGTCTAAATGTCTCACCAACATGAAGCCCCTTTCCAGTTGACTGGATTTGAACATTTTCCATGAGATCTTATGACTCCATAACTCGCCTCTTTTATGCCTTAGCTAAAGCATTAGTTTATTCAAGTTACCATAAGCAAGGCTACTGATATTGGAACCTTATAATCCTTGAAATTGTGAAACTTCACAACACTGCACACTCATTGTACAAGGACATACATCAAAGTCATTCAAGTGAGTGAGGGGGATGGGTAATGGGAGTACCAGGTAAAAAGAGAAAAATAAAACAACTCCCATAGGAATGGGGAATGATAATGAAATACAAACTGAGGGTATGATTAATTCAACTTTTTTTTTTTTTTTGCTCCTGAGGGTTCATTTAAACATAAAATCTTAAGACTCAGCAGCTCACAAATATGAATTGTAGAGTTCCCATTTCTGATTTTTACACATAGAATACAGATAACGGATAACATTTCATGGCAGATACGTCAGTCACATGGAATTTATAAAAATCTTAGGGCAAATCTAGAAAAATGACCCGCTCCTCTGGAATGGTGTCCTTTGAACTTTCTTTGAGATTTCCAAATTTATTCCAAGCCTGAGCAAATGTTCTTAATGAAGTTATGTGAAAAGAGTACCCTTGCCTTCAAAAAGCACTTCGTGACAGGCTCAAAGAGAGAATTAAGAATCTAATCAAATCTTGTGTGAGGGGGAGTAACCAATTAATACGCCCAACTCCAATCACTGCAACCAGAATGAGCCAGCAGAGCGTTAAAGTCAATTTTTGCCTGTGCTATTATCAATGAAAATTAGGTAGCAGGAGCTTAATTAGAAAAAAATGTCCATTCTCTCAGTGATCTCTATCTACAGTCAAAAAAAATATGGCACTTTTAATAAGAAGACTATCAGCTCCAGAAGGTATCATCCATGATGCCACAAAAGATGTGCCAGTCATACTGAAGATAGCCCTGATGCTTAACAGAAAAATAACACCATGAAAACATACAACAAAGGAGAGAAAATTAAGCTTGGACGAAAATTCTGGAAGAAAAGAATATGCAATTTTCCTGGTTGTCCTTGTCCTTTAAGTAGTAAGATGAAGCCACAGTAAAAGAACTTGGACCTGACGTATGGAGTTCAAAGTGGGTAAATCTGGAAGCTGTTATTTGACCATCTGCATCTGGCCAGAGAGCGTGTGTGCGAATTCCAAAGATCAACTTCACTGCCACATCCTAGGGGAGGCTGCTGATGAGTCAGGTCACCCTCACAGGTTATGAAGAAGGCTGTGGATTAAGAATCTGAAAAACTTTAGCAAATGAAAGGACTATATATTTTGTGAATTGGTATACTGAATAGGCATATATTTGAATTTCCAATACTTTTTGAATAAACACTGATTAAATTACTTTAGAGTTATTTATCAGAGTTCTTATAATCACCTTCCTTTAAAAAAATTAAAGTAACAATCTTCATAATCAACATTTTAATTCTTTCTGAAAGGTACAGAAATGTCTAGTGAATAAGATATTTATTTTTTAATGATAAGGTTTTAAAGATCTTTAATGAAAAATTATTTTCTTTACAGTGCTTATTCTTCTTAGTAACAAAACCAGTGGTTCAAGTGTATTGATTAAATAATGGCTATTTATTAATTCAGCACCTCTTCCATGAGGCTTGACTTTATAGGAAAATGTGAGTATGAGTGAGATAGAGTTCAAAAGCTGAGTGCATGGCTGAATATCCCACAGAACTAAGTGAAAATGGTTATATTTATTTTCCAAAGGGAATTCAAACTGAAAACCTATTATGTCTTGGACAAGGCCAGCTTTGGGGGATAGATAGGTGAAGAAAATCAAGAAGTTTACAATCTAGAGATTATCAAGTAAACATCATGTAAATAAACCAACATCATTGATCATCAGAGGTGCTATAATAGCTCTATATTGTAAAGTACAAATTATATAGAAAAAAGAAAGAAAAGACATCATTTCCCATGGAAAATCAGAAAATAACTCACAGAAGGAATGACATATTAGGTGAGTCTTGCATAAAGATAAAATATCCATGAGTAAATAGAATTTTGGGTAATATAATTAAATTTATATTTTTGAAAGAGTGGAACGTACATGAAGCTAAAAGAGGCAGACAAGGAAATGATATTTGTAAAGGATTAGCATTGTATTATATAAAGAATACCCACAAGACAAATAAGAAAAGAAAATATGATAGGAAAAATGAGCAAAGAATATGAACTGGGCATTCAGAGAATAGAGACTTTGAATTGCTATTAAACATACAGAAAGATGCTCATTCTTATTAGTAATTAGGAAAATGCCATCTAGAGAGATGCTGCTAGTGAAAGGCTTAAAATTCCAGTAATTACAAATATTGGGAAAGGAAAACTCTTAGAAAGAGCTGAGGGAAATTTTTATTTGTACAACTGCTTCAGAGAGCGAGTTAGCAATGTCAAGAGCATTGATAATGCCATAGTCTTGAGCCAGTAATTCCATAGTAGAAATAAAACAAACAAAAAATCCTTACACAATTTCACAAAGAGAAACATAACGTAGGATAATATATAGCTGAACTCTCAGATGCATACTTCTATTTGTTTTTTTCTGCTAGCATTTTCGGTTTTACAAATCTAAATCTTTTATAGCATCAAACTACTACTAAGCTGATTTATCTTTTAATTTAACTGATTGCACATGATTTAAACATCACCCAAACTGCAAGCCTCACTGTCATCTTTGAGTCTGGCCCCTTCTTTGCCTTACCAAATCTTTGATCATTTACCAAATACAGACACATATAGGTTCCCACCTGCCTCGCCTGTCACTCCTTTCCCATTCAATGGCAACAGATCACGTCTTTGTTAGTTTGTGTAGGTAGATTTCATGCTTTTCTATTGCTGTTCAACTTGTCTAAAGATTCCCGCCTCCTTTTTTTTCCTACCTCACACAGTCTTCCGCTCTCTGCTCCACTCACTGGAACAGATCAATCCATCCCAAACATCTGAATAATTCTCTAGACTCCCCCCCCTCGCTGCACTCAAGATAATAGTCAAAGAACAACCAAATTGCAGCGCCTATAAGACCTCCGTGAATGCCCTTCCGGAGGTGATCTTTGCCTTTTACTCTCATTTTCTCAGACAGGGCTGAAGAGACATATGTTTTTGTCTGTGACACACAAGATAATTAACTTTGGAAAGCTTTACAAATCATTATGTTACAACTGAAGCTTGATCCCACTATGTCCATCAAATGCATGATTATTATAACAATGACACCAAGTTGTGTTGATGGGGCCACAGTGACTGAAACACTTTATTTTTAATGAGGGAAGATTTCTGGACTGTGACAATCAATACTCATCATTAAAGAGATCTGGAGAGCCTTATAATTGTTACAAATTCAATTATTTTAGCAAAAGTAAGCTTAACCTGTGTAAATATACCAAGCTGACTCTTGGCTTTAAAACACTTGTATTGAGTTGTGACTAAGTTTTATCCATAACAGGCAAGAGTTATGATTTGTAGACACAGTACTGACCATATTGGAAAGGACTCCTATAATTGAATTGCAAAACCTATTTCCAGAAATAGTAGACCTTTTGCTTACTGAATTAGATGAATACAGAAAAATGACATTTTTCTTCTTGTTAATGTCTAAGTGGTACAAAGCTGTCATGCTAGATTTTAGGATTTATCAAATGTTTACTGTCCTTGAACTAAACTATAGACTTGAAACATATTTTAGAATTTAAACTGTATGTCTGTCTCAGGATGTTAATTATGTAGTGAGGACCACTGTGGATTGATTTAAAACCATAAATCATAAATCAGCTTATTATTGGCTGTAATGCTTATAGCAACAAATGGCAATTTTTATCAAGAATCTAATGATATTATAGTTATGGTTGGGGATTGTTACAAGAATTCTGCCATTCCTTATGGAATCAGTGCCTTCATGGTGCCCATTCTCTGGGTACCTGTTCACAACAGGACCATGGTGAGCACTTTGTACACATTATCTCTGGGGAGTCATTGCAAAGATCTGCAAGACCATTCAAGGGGAAAACAGAACTTCATGTAGTTAAGCAATTTTCCTTATTCCCTGAAGGGATATAAAGCTTGTATATTTGGCATTTAGAAGAGAAATGTTATAGTTTAAAAGAAGAAAAAAAGACAACAAAGTTGATCTTGTCTGAGAAAGAAAATTCATGAAAGATTAGCCAGTTCTGTGGTTGGAAATAACAGGTGCTAAGTTGATTGGGCAGAATATTGCCTACGGGGGGGGGGTGGCTCCTAAGGTTTCCATGAGAATAGGTAGAAGGATAGACATTTTTTAAATGACTAAAAACCTAATATACTTTATAGTTTTCCATGACTCATCTCCAAAATAGCCATGGAAGGTAGAACTCATTAGTTCCATCTTGAAGTCATGAAAAAAAAAAAAAAGTCTTAGCTGAGGTCACTTACGTAACTAGAGTCCAAATATAAATTCTGGACTAGAGGTGTATTTGAGCCCAAAAAGAATAGACTGCAGACATATTAAGTGTTGCGAATATTAGAAGAAAATGATCAAAGCAGGCCAGCAAATTTGGAAGTAACTCACAGAATATTTTCTCCTGCAGTTGCCCTGAAGGCAGGGACAGTTTCTAACTCCATCCACAAAATTTGGAGACTCTGGAGACAAGAGTGTTGGACAGAGCATCCCTCTCCCCTGTGGCCTCCGTTCCTGCTTTGCTGTGGAGGCTGGCCCTCAGGGAAACGATTTTGTTCTCCTCATCACTTAAAACTGGCTCCCTGGGTCACGTTTGCCCTCTCCCAGATTTCCCATTCCTCTATCCCTCCATTCCCCTAATTATCAGCTCTTCATCCATGCAGGGGAGAACATTCCTGCCCCAGCCCCCCAAACGTGGGCCACCCTTCCCAACTTTGTCCTTCTGGCCTCTCTTGAGGCCCTAGATCGGACAGACTGGTGCACTGCCAATTCCTCACCCTCAGATCAGCTGGACGTCTGTGTTTCCTTTCCTTCCTTTGGTTTACTAAACACTCCTAGAGGAACTACTGTAAATGTGATGAGTGAACCCACTGCTTCTGCTTTCCGATGTCAGCCGAGCTTTCAACCCTGTACTGTACTTCCTCAGTCATCCCCACCCTCTTCCTTATTCATCTCCCTCAACAACGGGTATGAATTTGTTTTCCAGTCCTTGAGCTTCCCTCTTTTAATCTCAACCATTTATACTTTTCTTCTTTTGTGAACTTCTTCAGCATCTCATTGATTGCATCTTAAAATTCCGTTTACCAGTTGCCTCTTTCTTCGCCCTCACCTTCAAAACAACACTGCCCCTAACTCCCTTTTGTATTCTTAACCTTAACTTTCCTTATTGTTATAGGGAAGTAATGTCCATTCCTGTTCTTTTTTCACATTTACAAAACCTCTCTTTCTTCCCTTCTTTCACTTTCCATCTTTCTCTCTCATGGTGGTGTGATAATGGCTCACTGCAGCCTGGAACTCCCGGGCTCAGGCAATCCTCTTGTCTCAACCTCCAAGTAGCTGGGTCTATAGCAGCTCCTTCTTAGCATATAAATAGGGTCAATTTCCCTTGATTCTTAGAAACAAAATCATCATTGCTCCCCTTCCACCTTCCTTTCCAACTTTTCAAAAATGGTCGTGTCTTGAAAACTTTGTCTACTATTTACTTTCACCTACCTTACCCCCTCACAACTTAAAGAAACTTTTAAAAAAGTTAGTACTAACTAAATTACCAAACTAAGTGATCTTTTCTCATATTTTCAGGGCATCCACCACTACTGGTCCCCACCTGTTGGATGTCCCATATACCCACCTAGTTGTGAAAATCAACAATGTCTCTAGACTTTACCAAATGCCCACTGGGGTGGGGGTGCAAAACTGCTCTGGAAAAGAATCACTGTCTTCTAAATGGTCTCCTCCCTTAGCGTCCACCCATAGCACTAACCTGCTTTGCTTTCTACTTAACTGATGTGCCTTCAAGGTCTAATTAATTGTCTTCTCTTCTTCCAACCGCCCCTAAACTTCTGTGGTCCCAAAGCTCCTTTTTTCTAATGTCCAATGTCTTCACTTCAAAATCTGCTCTCTCCCCTTCCTCCCTCCCTCCCACCTACTCAAAGATCTTCAAGTTGTACCTTTATACTGATAAAGCGAAAATTGACATTCTCCCCTGAGGTCTACCCTTCATTCTCCATCTGCCTGCAAACCGATGGGGTATTTGTGCATCAGGGAGCTGCTATGCGGAGGGCATTGTGCCCAGCGCCGGGGAAGCCTAATACGAAATGAACGTCAATGGTACTTTTAAGAAATTAAAAATCTTGTGGGAGAGACACAACCTATTAAGTCGCATAAGATTATGCAGCTAGTTTGTGACAGAGCTGGGAATCAGACTCAAGTTCTCTCCCGTTTTAATATACTATTCGCATTTAAAAAGGAAAATACAATCTTGTTTTCTCTCACCTGCAATAATATAGTATAGGGTTGGAATATCATTTTACCATTCTCAATTTTTATCTTTTATCCCTTAAGTAAACAACAAAGCATGTATAAATATTATAAGAGAAAACTTGTAAGGCTACTTCTTATGATTATGTACATGGTTTACTGAGGATGGGTAATGCATGCACTCCTCACTGGCATATTAACAAGGCTTAGTGTGAGGTAGGTCCAGCAGGAAATTTTGTAAAAATTAGGTCAGAAGCCAGGCCCATATTGGTGACAGACCACACAAAACTTGGGAAGGAGACTGCTGCACTGGAAGAAGTAGGTTCAGGGAGAGACCTAAAGCAGGCATCTGCGGGGTGCATGAATTACAGTGCAGGTCACCCAGGGAGGACTGTGAGTGTGCAGGTCAGAATGGTCCCAAACTGGGTTCATTAACTCGCTCGACACTTGGTCAGCAACATGTAGTCTTCCTCTCTAAATACAGCTTTCAGAGTTCTGGCTGCCTACCTAGACCATCTATGAAGATTAATAATCCAAAATGGCTTAAAAAGAGGAAGAAGAGAGGAAACACCAAGATAAATGTTTACTCCCTATGGCCAGTTCACACAGGGGGCACTGTATGGACGCACTGGTATACTTACAGAACTGTTAGATAGTAGTCTAATAGCATACTTATTATGTACACGTATAATTTGTACATAGATTAGGAGTAGTTTTTTAAAAGTCTACTTTAAATGTCCTTTACAAAAGCCATTTGATATTGTCCACTCCATTGAGTCTCATTTCTTAAAATCAGTTTTTTTCTACTAGAAAGTGAAGAATAAACATCCCACAGCTTTATGCATGATCAAGTTAAGCAGCGATATCTGAGTTTTCCCTAAACTTCTTGTTTTACATTCAGGGTATGAGCACACGCTTCATGATAACAAACACTGGCTTGTTCTTTTTGTTCCCAAGTTGTGTCACTACTGGCTACTAAGATGCATTTAATCAACAAACATTTACATTTCCAAGATAGCTAACAGAGGAGGATCCAGCACCCACCTTTTGTTATTGCTTTTTTGCTCACAGAGACATTTATCATCACTCCACAATTGAGGAAGTAATCTTTTCCTGTGTTATCCAGAACACAGTTGCTATCGGTGGACACAATTATCTATTCCCATAGGACCTTTCCTACAAAGAGAATATTTAAAGCATTTCTGAGCTAGTTCTGCTTTTATTATTTGTTTAATACATTAGAGTTCTATATGTGTCAAAATAAAGTGCTGAACCACTCTGTTACCGAGATGAAATCACATACGACGCAGATACTTGACTTTACATGACTTAAAGACGGGGCTTACGGTGAGCAGAGTCCATAACATTAGATCAAGTGGTGATTTTCACAGAAGCTTCATTCTTCAGGCAAGAATGTCTGGAAGGTGGCTATTGATAACCTGGAATGTTTTAGTACTTTTTACTTTTTTATTTTTGGCTGGGGCTGGGTTTGAACCCGGCACTTCTGGCACATGTGGCCTGTGCTCTACCCTTTTGAGCCACAGGCGCCGCCCATGTCTTAGTACTTTGAACAGTGCACACCACTTCCCTCTGCTCTCAGTGTCGAGCTGCACCTCACCTGAGCTTACTAGGGTTTCCCCCAGGGACGGGACAACGTCTGTTGCCCTTGAACTGAGAACAAATAATGTACAGGGTGAAAGAGAAGGCTGGTCTGTAAGCCTGAGGGGAAGCGACAGGACAGTGTGAGCAGAGAGAAAGGGAAAAGAAAGGGCAGACAAGGACCAAAAGAAGGGAGAACAAGAACCCTGGGCTCGGAATCAGAGGCTGTAGGTTTGGTCCCATCTGCTTCATAACCAGTTGGTCTAACACAGTGTCCAGGGCTTGGCAGGTGAGTTGTAAGTGGATGACCACCTGAAATTCTTCAACCTACTGCCTACAGTATTCCTTGGTGCATCTTCTTTTATGCTCTCATACTGGTATGGTGAGAATCAATGTGAAAGCTCTTTGTAGAAATGCTTTGAGGACTAAAAATAGTTCACATATTTCTGTAAGAAATTATTACCATTAGCATCACTGCTATACACAATGAAAGGATAACTAAGGACAATAAGGGAAGTTATCCAGTAACTCACCCAGGTATTTTCTGTCACCTACCAATGAAGAGACAGATACCATTGCTGATTTTAACCAGGCCTTGGATGTGACCAGTTGGACCACACCAAGTGACTCATTTCAATAAGTTCAGATCCCTAGAAAGTACTAGCCTGAAAATGACCATCCAAACACTAATTTCCAAAGGTGGAGCCATAGGAAGCTCTGTGTGTTCTGGGACAGGAACGTGTGGGCCGAGGGTCCGGACAAGCCAGTCTTTGCTGAAGCAACCCCAACTCTAGCCTAAGAAAACCCAACATCTCCCATCCTCTCCTTCATTTCCTGAAACAGTATAGATAGAAGAAAATAGTATTTTAGCCCATTTGTGGTCTGGAATGCCTAAGTGTAAGAAGACATCAACACCAACCTTTCCAACTCGTGCCATTTTAATCATACTATATTTAAATAATCTTTCCTTCTTGCCAACATTAGGCATAATATACAAATCACATATGTTCTAAGCCATCAGATAAGATCATTTACATCAACTAAACCCAAAATTCATTCATTAAAATGCTTTCACAAGTGCCCTATCCTAAGATCCTCCATTGACCACTTCTATCATCCATCAATGTTCCAATTTAAAAAAGAAAAGGACAAAATGCCAAACTTTTATAATGGATTCAAAAAGATGTCAAAGAATTTATAGACGTGAGCCTATGCCTTTATCTTTTAATAAAAAATAAGTTTTAAATTGGCAATGGTAAAGCGGTGGATTAGAAGAAATAGGAAATAACTTTTACTTGCATCAAAAGGTCCCACTAGGGGACGCGTTTCTTGCCCATTTGTTCATCTGCAAATAGAGTTGCCTGAATAAAGCTTCAGTGTCTCCCCCAGTGAGCCATAACACGCAAAAATACCCACAAATGCGCACAAACAATACTTCTTTGACAAATATCAGAAAGAAAACATTTACATCTTCTGTGCAACATGATAGCTGTGTATTTCTGGAGCATACATAACAATGCTACTTAATGTTGCTCATTATTTTTAATCCCTGAGCTTATCTTGAACACGAGAATGCCAAATGATTTTTCTTTGGCAATTATAGGAAAATATGTCCATAATACATTTAAGATGAATTATTACCATACAAAACAGTATATTTTTATGGGTCAGAATGACATATAGAATATTCATCTTTGTCAAAAGAAAGAGTCTTGTGAATTAGTTATGGCTTTAGCTCTCTTGAGTAATCAATTCTCTCCTCACTTGTGGGATAAATATATTTTACTGCAGTCATCACGCATTCATGTAAGACTGCTAAAGGCTTCAGACTGCTCTTAGAATCATGGGTATATAAATTTATTTCTATGAGGGCAGCCTAGACCCACATGATATGCATGCTGACTGTCTGAAGCAGAAATTTGCAGATTTATTCCCAAACGAATGCAAGATGTCAAGAAATAAAATGTGTGTGTGTATAACTCAATGCATGCCTTTATATCCCGCCAAATGTTTTGCTTCTCATTTAGTCAAATAATGTGTATCAGGACACTTCAGCAAGATTAAATACCCGCCTCGAAGGAAATCAGACTAGTAAGGCACAGTAAAGGTGAAACTCCCATCTTTCCTACTCAGAAAATCATTTATAAATTCCTCAGGCTCACCTGCAAACGGTAAAGAAACAATCCAACAAATTAAAAGAGACTGATGTGAAGGCCAACGGGGCTGTAGACGCACCTGCTTCATGGAGAATCAGGAGATTCTGAACGGGCTGAGTCCCCGGGCATGCCCTTGCCCACCTGCCGTCTTACAGGAGCGCCGGTAGACGGCAAAAGAAAAGCGCAGTGTGGGTTTGTGACAAATATTCTCACAATGTACTGATGTTAAACACACTCTCTACCTAACCACTTAGATTGCTTCTTTCTCTGAAGACATCTTTTTAGGATACAGCAATGTCTCAGGATATAAAATCAGTGGCCACAAATCAGGATTTTTATTTCTTACCTGGCCCACCAGCTCTCAGTCTCAGTTCCCATCTGAAGAAAATGTGGGCAACAATGCTACGTCTCGGGAGTAATTGGTAAAAAATTAAATGTGAACATGGCTGAGCGAGACTGTGGAACAGTAACGTCCCTCTCAAACACACTGTTTTATACAAAGGAGCCAAGGACAGGATCCATTCGTTAAAAGGGCACCCTTATGAAGCACTGTGGCTAGAAGCACGTTTTCCCAACAAGTCACGTGGAGATATTTTTCTAGTGAAAAAATTGGGTCCTAAACAAAAAAAAAAGCAAAAAAGAAAAAAAAAATGGGTCCTGAAACCCACGTGAATTTCTGCTCCCACGGCAGGTTCAGTGATGTAGTCCCTTCTCCGCTCCTTGAATACTTACAACCTTTTTTTTCTCAGTTTACAAATTCCCATGAAATAGAATTCTGTATTTTAGGTTGTCAGTACTACACAAAGTTTAAGATGTATCTGTTTTAGTAAATATACTCTTTCTGCGTTTAGCTCTAGAAAAATTGAGAAGAGGTGACAAAATTCTAGAAAGCAACTTTTCCAGTGAAACTTTTTGTTTTCTCCTACAGATTTGTACATTCATTCTGAGCGTCTTTTGATGGCTGTCTCTCTCCTTTTGGATAACGTGCTTGGTGACATCAGAGAAAATGTCTCCTGCTTCCTTCATCTATCTGCAGAGGTCTGCGTGTACAACGGAGTATGGACTAAGCATGAGTAAATATCACCTCATCTGTACTTGCCTGGCCTCCTTTTCTATTTACCAAGCAGGGGCCGATTTTCTTTATTTCATGGACTGTTAGACTAGCCATTAAATATTATTTCCCTTCCCAGTCCCCCCACCACCCCGCCTCCATGTAGTAATATGGCTAATCTGAAGCTCCACTCTGATCCTGTTACTCTTTTTTCTTTTGGTGTGTGTGCTTCTATTTTAGGTATTTATGTTTTAACATTGACAAATAGTGTACGTATCTGTGAAGTAGGTAGTGATGGCTGATGCATATAATGTAGAGTGATCCTATCCGGATTGTCAGCATATCCATGATCTCAAACACTTGCCATTTCTTTGTGCTGGGAATTGTTAACGTCCTTCTTCTAGCTGCTTGAAACTCTATGACACCTTACTGTTAACTAGTCCTTACTGTATCATACAGCACTAGAACGTACTCCTCCTATCTTGCTGTAACTTTTTATCCTGTAACAAATCGTGCTCTATCTCTCCCTCCCTCCTACCTTCCCCAGCCTCTACTATCTGCTCTTCTACTTTTTACTTTCATGAGATCAGCAGGTTTTTTCCTTTCTTTCTTTTTTTTTTTTTTGAGACAGAGTCTTACTTTGTCCCCTGTGTAGAATGCTATCACCATAGCTCGCAGCAACCTCAAACTCTCCAGCTTAAGTGATCCTCTTCCCTCAGCCACCAGAGTAGCTGGGACTAAAGGCGGGCACCACAACACCTGGCTAGTTCTCTGTATTTTTTAGAAGAGACAGTGTCTCACTCTTGCTCAGGCTGGTCTTGAACTGCTGAGCTCATGCAATCCACTTGCCCTGGCCTCCCAGAGTCCCAGAGTGCTGGGATTTCAGGTGTGAGCCACTGCGCCCAGCTGAGATCAACATAGTTGCCGCAAATTGATCCCATGACTCCCTACTAACAAACCCTGAGGGGGTCTTTACTTTCACAGCTGCTCTGTCCAACACGTCAGACACAAGCCACTTGAAATGTGGCTGGTCTGAAGGAAAATGTCCTGAAAGTGTGTAAAATGCCCACCAGAATTTGAATATATAAAAAAAACTCATTAATAACTTTCATATTGATTATATGTTGAAATGATAATATTTTGTATATTGGAGCTCAGTAAAATATATTCTTAAAATTAATTTCTGCTTATTTAAAATTTTTAAAAATTAGTTTTTTTCTCATGAGAAAACCTGCTTCTTTTTACATTTCTTAATGTGCCTTTTAGAAAGCTTAAAATTACACCTATAACTTGCATTGGTGGCTTCCTTTTTTTTTTTTTTTATCAGAAGACACTGATTTAGTGAATCAATTTAAATCCCTTAGCCTGGTATGGTCGCTGCCTCATCCTTACTCTTCACTACTCTCTTTTGTATATCATATGTTAGCAAAATTGAGAAACTTCTAGCATATTCCTTTCCTAGTGCTTATCATTCTTTGGGTCTTTTTAACCGTGACACTCTCTCTTTCTCTCTGTTTTAGGGAATGCAATGTAATCCACTACTTATCTTTATCCATAGGCATATTTCTGTTCAAGGTAGTACTAAATCTAATTTTTATTTGTATCTCTCTAAGCTCCAAGTCCCTTTTTAATAGATAGCACAGTCAGATAAAATAAAAGCTGTCCAGTTAAATTTCTATTTCAGATAACCAATAAATAATTTTTTAATATTACAGTATTTAGAACATACTTACACTACAATAAAGTTTACTTGAAATTTAATTTGACTTTGTGTCCTGTTTATTTGCTGCTAAATCCGATAATTCTACATAGTAGTCATCCTACATTGCTTCGACACATGATTGCACCAGAAAGCATATATAAAATATTTAGATGATGATAAAAGCAAGAAAAAAATAGTCCACATGAGAGACCTAGAGCCTTGATTATGCTACCAACTTTGAGTTCACCATGTCTTTAAAACTAAGCTAGTAATCGGAATATACTTATAAACCTGAATTGATCAAAAAGGAACACTAAATTTTACTGCAATTTTTCTGTTATAGAGCAGTGTCCATATTTCGAGGTAAATTTGGACAAAAATAGAAGGAAGACACTCTTAACAACAGGCGACGGTAAATGGCATCACCAATGGGAACAACAGCCTGTATCGTCTCATGACGTAGCAGCTTGAAGCAAAATGAGTTTAGGTTTTACATGTAACATTTTATCTTTATGGTTAAAAGGCTTTCTGGTGCTGTTGAGCTAAGAAGAACAGCAAGAGGTGCTAATAATTTCCTTAACAAACCTTCCTTCACTATTGCCCAGATAGGCACACACTTTCGTTTGAAGCTACTCAATTAAGTTTTCAAACGCTTAGAGACTTATCATTTGTTTATCTAGCGCTGTTGCTTTCCCATCTCCAGCCTGCTAAAGCTGTACAATTACTCTCTGAACACCCTATGTAGAAAGAAAGGCTTTAGCTATACCATTTTTTAGAAATAACAAAAGTACGTCCTCAAGCTCTGAGGCTGAACCTAGTGTGACCGTAAAGTTGACTGATGTCCTGATATGAACTTGGCACCAGGCTAAAAAAAATATACTCTGAGGAAGGGATGGTCTTGTTGCTGGATTTATTGTGCTTCGATATTTTTCAGTGGCAATAGGATTATCTTTCACATTTAATTGAAGTAGTGAATTTTCAAATTAATACATTGCGGGGTCTACATTTCAAATTAATAGATTGCAGGGTCTACTTTCTTGTATTTTTGCTTATACTAGCATCATCTTAAACATCATAGGAACTCTTTATGTACACTGAATACTCAGTGAGTTCTCCCTGGGATTAAACGTGCTGATTACATCCACATGGTCTCATTTTACAACTTCTGCCATCAGGCCATTCAATGATAAATTCCCATAACTCCTGAATCCTGTAAGCAAGCGTTCATTTTTTTAGATCCACTTAGAATTAAAAATACGTGCTAACATGTCCATGCTACCCCAAGTGACCTCCAGATTCAATTTAATCTCTGTCAAACATAGACAGAAAAATTGATATCAGTATATTGGCCATGGTTTCTGGAATAGGACACCAAAAACATAGGCAACAAAGGAAAGTAGACAACGGGGCACACCACACCAGAAAGCTTCCACACGATGACAGAAACAATCAACAGAGCGAAAAGACAACCCATGGGATGGAAAAAAAATCTGTAAACTATGTATCTGACAAGGAGCTACTATCCAAAACATATAAGGAACTCAAACAACTCAGAAGCAAGAAGACAAATCATCTGTTGTAAAAATGGGCAAAAGACCCAAATAGACATTCCTCCAAAGAAGACACAAAATGGCCAAAAGGTATATGGAAAAAATGGACCACACCACTAATCATCAAAGAAACGCAAATCAAAACCAAGCGATACCACCTGACTCCCCTTAGAACAGCCATTACCAAAAAAACAAAAGGTGAGTTTGGCGAGGATGAAGAGATGTGAACCCTTGTACTCTGGTGATGGGAGTGTGAAGAGGAGCAGCCACAGTGGAGACAAGATGGAGATTCTCCCGAGCTTAAAAGCAGAACTATCGTTGTGGTTCAGCAATCCCTATTCTTGGTATACATTCCTTGCCCCCAATAAAATCAGCATCTTGAATAGATATATGCATCCCCTATGTTATTGCCACACTATTCACAATAGCCAGGTCCTCAGTGTCCATCAGCAGCTGAATGAATGAAGAGAATGTGGTGTGTATACAAGATAGGATACTATTCAGCCTTAAAAAATAATGAAGTCCTGTCATTTTTGACAACACAAGATCAACCTGGAGGATATTACTTATGTGAAATAAGCCAAGTACAGAAGGACAAATACTGCACGATCTCACTTGTGTGTAGACTCTTCAAAGTCAAACTAACAGAAGTAGAGACCACAGTGGTGGGTGGCCGGAGCTCCCTGGTGGGGAAGGTGGGGGAGATGTTTGTCAAAGGGTACAAAGTTTTAGTCAGAAGGATGAATAATCTCTGGAGATACAACACAGAGCATGGTAACTATAGTTAATACACAATCTGACATTTGCTAAGATAGTATAGTATATCTTAAATGTTCTCATCACCCACACATATACATAACTATGTGAGGTTAGGGATTTAAGTTAGGTAGTTTAATTGTGGAAATCATTTCACATTACATATGTATATCGAACCATCACATTGTGCAAATACATTTTTTCCCATCAATTGTACCTCAATAAAGCTAGAAGATAAATAAATAAAAAATATGCTCAACCTGCCTTTGAAACACACACACACACACACACACACACACACACACAGATAGAATTTATGTCTGGCTTTGTGGCTTTTTTCCTTGCCAGTTACCATAGTGAGGAAGGGAGTGAAAAGGGGTTATGACTGTTCATTTTAGTGACTCAATAACTCACGTTTAAACTGATGATCGCAGACACCTGTATCTGCTGGTCATCATCATCTCTCATATTTTAATACATAAGGACTGCACCAAGTTTTAAAGAGGAGATTTAAATAACCAGCTAGTGAATACCAATTCCTGGATCACTGGATCCTGAGGTCTAAGTAGCAAAATTAATTGCCTGTCTACTTGGGTCAGCTACATCTGATTATATTTCTAATGCAAACATTCTTGTGTGGTTCCCTGCAGAACATCACAGATTATCTGCCTGCTTTATTACCCAAAAGTGAATCAAAAGAATTTTATCTTCCCATAATTCTGAAGTACTTTATTGCTTGATTTGCAAAAGCAGTGTCAGGTCAGTGGAAGGTATACTTATGTCTAACAGGTTGCTAAAACCATTTAAGAAGAGGACTAGCAACACCACTAGAGTCTCTCAGGTTTTCTTGTTTCAGCTAAAGAACACTGAAATGCCAAGGTACATTTAGATTACACCTTAGCTTGGCAATGACAAGATTCCAAATGCTACT
>NW_003852429.1:4027182-4042216 GCF_000181295.1 Otolemur garnettii | reverse complement strand
GTCCATGATGATGGCTTTCTATGTATTTGTGCTTCTTGTTCAGTCTTTTATAGCATTATAAAAAAAAAAAATTGGATTCTGGCTACCTTGCCAGGAAGAGGGACATCTTGATAAAATGATGGAAACTCATTGGTGCTCATTGACTGACCTTTTGTCACTGAGTATGAAGCCTCCAAAGTGCAGAGAATCTCCCAAAGCAACACAAATTGGCTTTCATTTCTTTTTAACAATATACTGGCAGGTGAGGAGTGATAGAGCAATCGTGCTGTAAAGAGGTTATGGAGTCAGACAGCTGGGGTCTTAATCTTAGCGCTTTCACTTACTATGTGGCCTTGATCAATTTCCTCACCTACTTACACGTCCATATACTTATTCATCAAGTGGAGATCATAATAATAACACTCATTTTGTGAAGCTGAGATGAGTGTCAAGTAAGTAATGTTTGCTAAAAACAATTCCTAAAAATAAAATCAGATCAAATTTAAAAGTTGTAGAATATTCTTGTCTATACAGAAGTTCTCAAACCATCTCAAAGTGGAAAGAAGCCCCCTCACCCGCAGCAGTTAAAGCACAGTTTATAAACCACAAAGCAGAAAGTACGTTGGTCTTTTCTTTGTGATTAGGTTATTAGACTTTCACATTCTGTTTAAGGCAGAGCAGGTTAAGTAGATTTGCCTACAGCTGATTGGTTTCATTTCACTGACCGATGTTGACAGGAAGGGAAAGCTTGTACTTTGTGTTTCATTGATGCTTAGAGCTAATATTTGGGGGAAATCCATATTACTCAAGTTTCGGCTATGTGGTTATGCATGGCTGGCCTTGAGGTAGATCTAAACTGTGGCTTCCTTTATTTTTTTTTAATAAACACAGTTGATCCTCACTTTCAGATTCTGTATTTGCAAATTTGCCTCTTGACTAAAATTTTTTTGTAAACCTTTGGGGATGTGCATGTACGTAGAGTGGAGGACAAATCTGAAGCACCCAGTAGAGACATTCCTACCTGAGAATGAAGAAGGTGAGGTTCGATCTTCTCTTGTTTCAGCTCTCACAAGGCAAACAAGTGTTCTTGTCACACTTAGTGCCATGTTTTTCTTTCTCTCTCTCTCTGTCTCTTTTTTTTCCTTTCTCTTGGTGATTTCACTGTTTAAGTGCTGTGTGGTGTTCCTAGGCTCATGAAGGCTAGGAGGTGTTTTAGGAAGGAAATCCCTGCCTTAGATTGGCTTTGCTCAGGTATCTCTGAAGGGTCCTGTTTTCAAGCCAGAAGCCACAGCATGGTACCACTGCTGCCAGCATCCTATTCAAGGATACAGGAGCCCTTCTCGCCTGATTTCCTAGGCTGAAAATTACACAGCTAAAGGATTATGTGAAGACTTCATGGCCAAATTCATGGACATTTCTCTCTTCTGCATTCTTATTAAAAAATATTTAGCTGGATTGAGGGTTTCCTTGGGAGGGGCTGGGACCAAATGCATCTCTCTTGGGATTTTCAGCCTCGTCAAAGTGCAGAGTCTACAGGAGGCTTGGTGATCATTTTCACATCTTCTTACTTCAGGGCTTTAAGTGCACAGTCATCAGCATACAGCAGCTCCTGGATGCATGTACAAAGGGCTCTGAATCATGTTCTAAATCAATTGAATTGGAAAAGTTTCTTAGAGAATCTTCCTGCTACCAATTTCCATTTCTCTTATTAAGTACTCAAGCACAGCTGCTTAAAACCGATTAAGCCTGAACCTATTCCACTTCCAGTTTTTTATTTCACTGACAAGAGAGGAGATGCTTAGATAATCTCATCAACTCTGACAACATCAATTGTATGTCAGGTAGAGAATTTTAAGGTATCAGTGACCCAAAGCAGTTAAAAATATTTACTATCTAACCAAGACCCAGGCCCCCGAGACAATCAAATGATTTTATTATATAAAGTCAATGAATAGAAATACCAGGATTTTTGTACCAAATTTTAATTTCCAACACTCTGCTGTACTCAGCATCGAAAGGGATATTGGAATTCCAGCAGCGCTGATAATGTCATTAAATAAAAAACTCCTGATCGAGTCAAGCCTGGTTTTTGTTTAGCTGATGCTGATGGAGAGAAGAGGCTATATTAGCTGGCAAAGTTAAATTTCTACCTTTTCTCCCTAAATGCTTCTGTGGATTTCCTTATAACTTCACATGTTCATGCAAAGTCTATGCAAAAATGATAGAATTATAATTTTTGTAGTCATAATAATTGCCCTTTCTTTAAGCATTTACCTCACGTCAGGCTCTGACTTACATACGGTCAATTCTCTTTTTGCACTGATGTTGTATAAAACCATAACCAGCACTCAACTAGTGACTACTGAACTATTGCTCCTAGGGGAAGGGCGGAGTTAGTCTCCAAGTCTTTGGCAGTCAGATTTCTCAGTTGCCTAGAAACTGACCCTGTCCTAGTGCACAAGAGATCTTACAGATGACTTCATAAACACTACCTATGCCTCAGTCAGGGGGTCTTACAGATCAGGAAAGCACTTGTCACAATAGCTTTAAAAGGCTTAAAAGCCACAGAAGAATGGAGACAAATACCCCGTACACAGTGGAGTTCAGCAGACTGGGGCCCATGTCCACAAGGAATGACTGGTACCAATGACCTTAGGGCTCTCCGGCCCACAGATCCAAGATTCGATGTACCCCAAAGCAACTGAAATCCAAAGAAGACCTCGAGGTTGTGACATAACTAAATTCAGAAATGGGGAGCATATCTCCTTCATTCACTTTCCTCCACTGAAGGGTCCCAGGTCGTGAGGAAGCATTTGCTCTGAAGTCAAGTCATACAGATATGACTTTATGGTTTATTACCTAAGTGACGTTTGGTAAGTTACTCAATGTCTCCTGAGCCATCATCATCTTTATCAATAACATGGTAGGATGGCTGTCCACACTGGATGAAATTCTGTGGGTGAAGTAACAGTGCCTGGCCAATGTTGAGTTTTTATCCCTTTGTTGCAAGGAGTTGATCAAACAACGATTCCTGAACGGGCACCTGTTCTTTACTTTGCGTTGGCTAAAAGCTGGATTCCTGGTTTTGATTTGCTTCTGTTTCTGAGGATGGCTTGCATTTTACACCTCGGAGGTGACTTAACCACCCTGGCCTTGTTTTACACATTCTGGCTCTGGTCTGTTTCCCAAACCACATCAACTTTGACACTTATAATGGCTTGCAGGCCTCTGCCCTGATTCTTGGCATATCTCCAAATATGAAAGATAGCATTCCTTAGACTGCTCATTCATCTGCTTTCCCCAAGAGGGAGCATGTGTGAATAACTTCAGTACGTGACCGTGTAACAAAGTGAGATTGCAGCCTGCTTCATAGTAATCCATGAAGTACCAGGGTGAGTTTTTCCTTAACCAAATCCTACTTCTTTGTCTTGTTAGTTAATAATGAAAAGTCATAGTTTTTCTAATTTTCCATGGTGCCTCAACATCACATTAATTTTCCTGAAAAAACTAAAGTAGCCATTTTTTAAGGCAAGGCAATTAATGACTATTAAGGTAGTTTGTGAAAAAGACACATGTCCTTATATTTTTTTTTTGTACCTGATTTTGTTTTTTGAGACAGAGTCTCCCCAGGCTAGAATTTCATCGCCTCAGCCTTGCTCACAGCAACCTCAAACTCCTGTGTTCAAAGCCATGCTTCTGCTTCAACCTCTGAAGTAGCTGGAACCACAGGTGATTGCTACAACTCTTGGCTAATTTTTCTATTTTTAGTAGAGACAGGGTGTTGTTCTTGATCGGGCTGCTCTGGAATTTCTAATTCAAGGGATCCTTTAGGCATGGCCTCCTGGAGTGCTAGGCTTATGTGCATGAGCCACCGTGCCTGGACCTGATTTTTTTAATTTCAAAATACTAATTAAGGGAGTATGAATATTTTTGTTACAGAGATAGCTTATTTAATGCTGAGTCGGGGTTTTCATTGTGCCTGTCACCAGAAGAGTGTTCATTGAACCGAATAGTTAAGTTTTGATCCCATCCTACCCATCCCACCCTCCCCCCTTCTTGGTTTATAATGACTTTTACATTTCTTTATGCTCATGCATACCCATCTGTTAGTTCTCCCTTATTAGTAATAACATGGTTTGGGTTTATATTCCTGAGATGTAACACTTAGGAGAATATTTCCAGTTCTATCCAAGTTACCGCAAAAGACATTGTTTCATTCCTTTTGATGGCTGAGTAGTACTCCATAATGTATGTGTAAGTATGTGTGTGAGGGTATGTACATATGTATGTATATATACCACATTTTCTTTATCTACTCATTAAGCGATGGGGATATAAGTTGATTCCACATCTTTGCAACTGTGATTTGTGCTGTGATAAACATTCAAGTGCAGGTGTCTTTTTAATAAAATTACTTCATTTGTTTTTCAGTAGATTCCCAGTAGTGGAATTGATGAATCAAACGATAGGTCTACATTTATTTCTTTGAAACATCTATGTACGTTTTTCCATACTAATTTGCAGTCTCACCAACAGTGTTCCCGCATAAGCATTCCTTTCCCTTTGTATCCATGCTAGCATCTATGCTTTCTGACTTTTGAATAATGAACATTCTGAAAAGGAATATCTCATTGTAGTTTTAATTTGCATTTTCCCAAAGATTAGAGATGTTGACCATTTTTTCGTATGTTCATTGGCCATTTGCTTATCTTCTTTCGACAAACTTCTGTTTATGTCTTAGGCCTACTTTTTGATGGGTTTGTTTGTTTTTCTCTTGCTAACTTGTTTGAGTTCTTTATAGATTCTGGATATTATCCCTTTGTTGGCTACATAATAGTTTGTGAATATTTTCTCCCATTTTAAATAATATTGTTAAAATTAAGGCTTTTTAGTTTTCCAGTGAATTTGTTGCATTTATGTAATCGATGTTAAATACAGTGTTATCTGATTTATAATTAACCATGTCACTTAAGATAGCTTCAGGGTGCTGCCATATTCAAAGGAACAGAGATCCTTTCATTGAGGCTATGTAGGGAAGTGGTAAAGGAAGTAGAACAAGACCTCTGCTCTTGGCCTTTAGGACTCCATTCACTAAGTCACAATCTTTCACCTGCAATGTTTAAAACCCCTGTTTCCTTTGGAAGTCATTGCCATTTTTCCAGAATTTTAAAAATCACATAGAACATTTATCTGAATGAGACCCACTTCCCACAAACACTTGTGGCAGTGTGGCTAGGGTGTACGTTACCAGGAAACGCACAGCATTTCATGCCACTCCTATGATCACATCCAGCCATATGCTCTTTCAATCTGTCTCTGGGTGAGGTGAACTCATTTTACTTGTATGCCAGCCACTCTGTCACCTACTCTAGCACTCAAGACAGCTCTGTAAAAGAAGTGCTTTATACATGCTATTGGTTGAATGCAGTGTGAAAATCTTTATTTAATCCTCTTCCCTGATCTTTTCATTTGAAATGTGGGTAAGTAGCTACATTGAATGTACAAAGCCATTTTAAAAATTCACAGAAGTAGAGAAAGTTCTATTTGGATCTCTAACCTAGAAACAAAAAAAGAACAAAATCAGAAAGGAAAAGAGAAAAAAGGAAAAGAAATGAATCTTCAAAGTTTTTATAGAACAGAAGGAGTATTGTCTTCTTTGGTAATCAATCAGGAAAAGTTGCCCTTTGAAAGTTAAGAAGTTGACTATATATTATTTAAATTAAAATCTAACAGATTGGTAACCAATGAAAACTCAGTGTATATTTTTCCATCACGTATTTCCATTATTTAATTATTGAAGGGACCAGAGGATAAGACACACATTGGGAAGGGCCTTGGATTTTCAGAATGCATTGAGGATGTGGCTCTCAGTTCAATGACTCAAGTTACCTGTTATCTCTAGGCTACTATTTTCTGTACCTTACATAGCGAGTATAATTAGTCCTGCCCTCTCACAGGCTTATGAGGATTAAACGTGATTGTATTTCTGAAAAACTAAATTATTTAAAAAAATAAGGTCATAAAATGAAAGATGCTATTATTTGTACACAGGCCATTATTATATCCCTACTAGACCATTGCAAGTAGCAACTAGACCATTGGCTTTTTATAATGCCTTGTTCTAATCAACAAAAGCTGACCGTGTTAGTTTGGTCATCCAAAACATTGCTTTGCTCATGATATCCCCTGCTCACAATTAAAAATGAAACCAACACAAACTTCCTTTCTACCATAACTGCACCACTGCTTACTAGATAAGAGATTGATGATATAGTTATCGCTTTCCAGTTTTATTTTTGACTCTTCCCTCACCTGAGCCAAACCATTGTCTTCACTACCTCTAATGATGCCCTGATACTTACAGCTTCTGCCTCTCTTTGCCAGGACAGCTATCCTCTAAGACTGAGTTCCAACACAGCATCTTCATGTGACTCAGTATCGCATCACATGCACCTTCCTTGAGTTTTGGATATTCCTCTGCTACCAACTAGCTTTGTGATCTGAGGCAAATGAATTAAACGCTCTAGATTTTAACTTTCTGAACTTAAGGTGGGATAATAATACTCCCAAGGTCCAGGAAAGAAGATTCTTAATTCCCTTTCAACTCAGGGTACGCCAAACAAACAAACCAATACCTCCATATGTTGTTGAAAGAAGTTCCAAGAGTATTTCCTTTCTTCATCACAAATAGTGCTTAGTATAATATGAAACGTTTAACCAACATCTGAATTCATTTGCATATAATTAACTTTCATAATTGTCAACCTGGGGATATGAATTCCTATTCTCACAGATAATGGACCATATGAATTTCAGTTAATTTCTATGACAAATCATGGCTAAGCAAAATTTTTCTTGTCTACTTCCTCCTCTTTCCTCTATTCCTCAACAGAACATATCGAAGCACACACTTACATATGTACTTTACTAGGCAAGGAACTGACATGCTCTGTGTAGTAAGGGAGAAGCAGATGGAGAAACGATTTGGATCCAGCAGGTTTTCCAGTTGTGACTTAGTGTTTGGCCTGGGATGTAACTCCTCTAAAGGAAAAAGTGGCAATAACACATCATAGTTTCTCTGTAGTTAATAAAAATGTACACGGAAAATGTCACAAAGTGCTGTCAGAATTTTCATTAGTAATGATAACTAAACATTAACATAAAATGATTTTGTTAAGAAGCACATTTCATAAACCTTAGCCTGTTGGGGGATGGAAAGATTATAGCCATTACTTAGGAATATGATATTTGAGTCATTGCAAATGACCGGGAAAGCTGTTTTCATTTGCATAACATGTTTTAGGTCATTCCTCCTTCTTCTTCTGCTTGTTAAATTCTCTTTTTAGGTACTGACAAGCATTATATAATCCTGTGCTCTGCTTAGTTTTAAGTCAGTGGACAGAGATCAATAGGAAGATATTCATATCTGAGTCATGTGTTTTATCAGAAAAGTAAGAGGACAAGACTCAAGTCCTTCAAGCCTCCTCTTGTGAGGGATTTCCTGTCTTCCTATTAAAGTTGTTACATTAAATGTTTATTTATACTAATCCCTTACTAGTTTTAATGATATGTAAAATCTGTACCAGTTTGCTTAAACTAGGACTGGAGTCGAAAATCACAGCTGTTTATTGTCAATCAGAAGACTAGATTCTGAACCGATTCACCCATTCTTCCAACACGTATTCAATGTCTATCACGTACCAGAGACTCCTGTGGTCTCTAGGGCTATAGCAGGGATTAAAGCAAAGTGTCTGACCTCATGAAATTTGCATACATATGAGAGTGGCACAGTCAAAAAAATGAACTGGTAAACAACTGACATACTGCAAAGTAAAGGTAAGTGCTATAAAGAAAATTTGGAGTGGATAAGGGTACACAGTGAACGGCTGTTTTAGAGGCAGTGGTCAGAGGTGCTCCTCTGGGCAGGGGGCATTTCACCAGAAACCTGAGAGAAAATATTTGCTAGATCATGAGTCAATATTCCAATCAGACATGCCATGGCCAATCCCTAAGCATTCTACAAGAAAAACAGGATATCATATTTAGAAGACCTACAAGCCAGCTGGAGGCTCTGGCCTGCCATGCATGGAATATTAGAGATGATAAACCCCATGTTTGTGACCCTGTTTACAGGACGGGTCTATAGATAGAAGGCTGCAGAACTGGCTGAGTATCTGGGAAAAGCTGCATGGAGGAAACATCTACTTCCAAAGATGAAATAATTCACAAGCAACACACACGGAGACTGAGAAACATGAGCAAAGGCACGTCAGAGGGCAACGAGGAGAGGAATGTTGCGGTGACCGAGTGCCCCCTGCACAGCAGCCACCTGTTGCTATGTGAGTTGAATAGATGATTAGCAAAAGTATTTACAAGTCAGAGACATTTCTTTCATCTCTTAATAAGTTAATCATTTAGAGTTAGTCAGCATTAGTCTCAGTGCCTGGGTGATAATCCTGTTCCTCACAGGGGTCCTCAAACTTTTTAAACAGGGGGCCAGTTCACTGTCTCTCAGACCGTTGAAAGGCCGGACTGTAGGCCCCGGGACCAGTCGGCTGCTAAGCAGGACAGGCAGCGGCAGGAAAAACACCTGGCGGGCCGGATAAATGTCCTCGGCAGGCTACATGTGACCCACGGGCTGTAGTTTGAGGACGCCTGTGAGTCTGGAGTAATGTGCCCAGGGCCTTATAGAATGCTGGTTCACATTCCTTCCCAGCAACACTGCCAATGTCACTGCCATCTCTTCTTCCACTAGCAGTTACCATTTTAAACATTCAATTAAATTGTCAGATCCTGTCAATGAGGCTTATCAGAAGATAAGGAGGACATCCTCAGTACTGATGAGCTAAAGAAAAGAACAATGAACTATTTTCCCTGTGCTATGAACTTATTTGTGTTCTCCCAAAATTCATATGTTGAAGCCCTAATGTCTATTATGATGGTATTTGGAGATGAGATTTTAGGGAAGTAATTAAAGTTAGATGAGGTCATCATTAAGGGAGTCTTCATGGTGGAGTTAGTGGCTTTGTAAGAAGAGGAAGAGAGAAATTTGCTCTCTCTACACCACATGAGAACACAGCGAGGTGATGGCCTTGGAGGAGCAACCAGGAGGAGCTCCCTCACCTGGAATTAAGTCAGCCAGCACCTTGATCTTGAACTTTCCACTTCCAGAACTGTGGGACATAAATGTCTATCGCTTAAGCTACCAGTCTGTGATATTTTGTTACAGTAGCCCAGGTAGATAAATATATCTTTAGAATAGAAAAAATGTATTGAACAGATTATCATTCTCATTATTATCATTGGTGTTTATCCACTTTGTTTTTTTAAGGTAATGACTAATAATCCTAATATCTTTGAATATTTTCCCACAGATTAACAGTAGATTGAAGTAAATCTCTGTGTTATTTATTCTTCTAACATATATTTTCCCTAATAGAATTGAAATTGCTTATTAGCCTTTTCTTCAAATTCTCAGCTTTTAAATCTCGTTGAATGGAGGAAGTCGCACAGGAAATGGACGTCTCAGTTGCTCCAGGAGCCCAGATTCACAGACCCTAAATTTTCAAACACTAAGCCCGCCTGTCTTTGCTCAAGAAGTTTTACCTGAGAGTTGTGGAATTGGGCTCTTTTGAAATTGAATTCGAGGATGATGAATTTCAAATGACTGCTGTCTGGTTTTCTGTTCTATGAGAAATGAAATCTCCTTGGGATTCTTAGAAATAATTGCATTATATTGTCTCAGAAAGAGGTAGAACAAATAGCGTCAGGTAGGGTGTTTCTTATGACTCAGTAAAGTAACAACAACCCCCATCCCAGAATACTCTGCTTTCTCAACAACCTGAACAGTGAATGTGTTTATCTTGTAATTTATTTAATTAGCAACCATTGCTGCAGCAGTACTATATGCTAGCCAATGTGATCTAAATTGGAGAAGTAAAGATAAATAATGCTGGACCTTTTCACTCAGGGAGCTAAAAAGTCTAGTGTAGGAAACAGACATAAATAAACAATTACACAGCAATGTGAAGAATAGTAATGGAGACAAATTTTACCATGGTTATGGAACCCAGTAGAAGTATTGCCTATGTTGTTTCAAAATTTTGAAATAGTCTTTTGGATATATTCCTAGTAGAGGAATTGCAGGATCCAATGGCAGGTCAATTTTTAGTTCTCTGAGTGTTCCCCAAACTTCTTTCCAAAAGGAACATACTAGCTTGCAGTCCCACCAGCAGTGCCGAAGTGTTCCCTTTTCTCCACATCCACGCCAACATCTGTAGTTTTGGGATTCTGTTATGTGGGCTACCCTTACTGGAGTTAGATGGTGTCTCAAAGTGGTTTATTTGCACCAGATTAGTCATAGCAGCTCAATTCCTAATAGCCAAGTCATGGAAGAAGCCCAAGTGCCCCTCGACCCATGAATAGATTAATAAATTGTGGTTTATGTATACCATGGAATACTATGCAGCCTTAAAAAAGATGAAGCCTTTATCTCTTTTATGTTTACATGGAGGGATCTGGAACATATCCTCCTGAGTAAAGTGTCTCAAGAATGGAGGAAAAAGTATCCAATATACTCAGTACTCCAATGAAACCTACTTATATTTACTCACACATTCTTGTAAAAAATAGAACACAACTATTCTCTCTAAGATGATGGAGAGAAGTAGAGTGGGAGGGGAGGGGGGAGGTTCGTCAGAGGGAGGATAAAAGAAGGGATCACACCTATGGAGCATATGACAAGGGTACAAGTCAAATCTGTGAAGTGTGGAACATAGATGCTTTGGCACAGTAATCAAGTAAATGAGGTGAAAGCTATGTCGATTGGTTTAATGTAACCACGTTAGATTGTATAAAAAAAAATCAGCACATTGTAGCCCACATATGCATGAATGTATTCATGATCTGTGTGTATTTGACATAATAAAAAAATTTTTTGAAATGTATGTTATCAGGTGGAATAGAGGGGTCCACACACGTACAACTGTAGCATACACACTTGAGAAGTCTTATTAGTTAGAAATATTACAGCGTAAAGCACCTCACAGAAACATTTTTGCATTAAGTTCACCATGGGTGAAATAACTGTCCTCAGTAAACTCCAATCCATCATCTGCAGGGATTCTGATGACTCTGCAAACATTCACAGGTGTAAAAACACCTCTGCTGTGGATCCATTACTGCTGCTAAATAACAGTGGGTCCCTCTCTTTACATTTATCTTATACTTCTAAACTCTCTTGTTAGAAATCCTTGAACGATCAGTGTGTTTACATGTGAAATAGAAGGAAAGGATCACAAAGTTTAATTGGCAGTTTTACCCCATGCAGCCTTGTACCAAAATGTTCCTAGGAAATTTTTATAGTACAATTGTCCTTTGTCATCCTCCAGGGACTGATTCCAGAACCCTCCAGATGCCAAAATCTGTTGATGCTCAAATTCCTTTTATATATATATATATGTATATATATATAACACATATAAGTTAAGTACATCCTCTTTTAAATTTTAAATCATGTCTAGATTACTTTTACCTAACACAATGTAAAATGCTATGTAAATAGTTGTTGTACTGTCTTGTTTTCATTTGTATTATTTTTAATTGTTGTATTGCTATTTTTAAAGTTTTTCCTAATATTTTCAAACTCACAGATAGGGCTGACTATATTGTATAAAAATATACTTGACCTATAATTTTTTTCTTGTAGTGTGTTTGGCTTTGGTACTGTGTTTCCCTGAAAATAAGACCTACCCCCAAAATAAGCCCTAGCAGGATTTCTATGCATTTGTTAAATATAAGCCCTACCCCTGATAATGAGACCTATTGACACCATGCATTTCGGCACGGGGCTGTAAGAAGACTGGAACACCTTTTATCTGCCATAGCTCCTTTCTCCCAGCCATTTGCACTTGCCCGGGTGCACGTGTGGTAACCACAGTCGTAGGCATCCTATTGCGCACATGTGAACAACTAGGGGAAAGGAGTTCATGCATCACTAGCGCCAGCCCCACCAACAAGATCGGCTCCCCCTGTCAGGTTCCAGAAGAAGATGACTTAACTGTATTTGAATAAATGTAGATTGTTGCATTATACTTAATAAAAATAAGACATCCCCTGAAAATAAGCCCTAGTGTGTCTTCTTGAGAAAAAATAAATGTAGGGCAGTGCCTGTGGCTCAAAGGAGTAGGGCACTGGCCCCATATGCTGGAGGTGGCGAGTTCAAGCTCAGCCCCGGCCAAAAACTACAGAAAAAATAAATATAACACAGTGTCTTATTTTCAGGGAGACACAGTATTAGTGTAATGCTGGCCTCATAAAATGAGTTTGGAAGTGTTCCCTCCTCCTCGATTTCTTGGAATAGTTTGAATAACTGGCATTAATTCTTCCTTAATGATATGGGAGACTACACCAGTGAGGCTACTTTATCCTGGGCTTTCCTTTATTGAGAAATCTTTGATTATAGATTCCATCTCCTTCCTTGTTACGGGTCCATTCACTCACCATGTGATTTGCCTGCTTCCCCCGTTTCCACCCTGAGTGGTAGCACCCTGAAGCCCTCACCAGAAGCAGGTGCTGGTGCTGTGCTTCTCGTACAGGCTGCGAAACCATGAGCTAAATAAATCTCTTTCCTTTATAAATTACTCAGACTTGGATGTTCCTCATAGCAATGAAAAAGGACTAAGAAAGTGAGTATAATGTTTCAGTTTTGCAAGATGAATGAATCCTTGAGATCTGCTGTGCCTCAGATGGCCCAAAAGTAACAGAATGCTGTTGGGAACTTAAAAATTTGCTAAGTGGGTGGACAGATCTCATGTTAAGTGGATCTCATGTACATTCTTAGCATGCACACACAAACTGACAAAAATACCCCAATAAAACCTAAAGCTACACAAGAAAATTTTAGGAAGTGATGACTATGTTTACTACTTTGATTGTTTATGAATATGTTTACTACTTTGATTGATGATTCCTAGTGCCGGAATAATGTTTGGTTCTCTAATACACACTGGTTCCAAACTCAGCAAATTATACACATTAAATGTGCAGTTTTTCATATAACAATGATACCTCAGTAAAACTAATATGCATATACACACATAATACATACTTTCCATGCTAGAGTTTGAAGACTCCTATTACATTTTAAAGCTTACTATATTATTATATTCGTAAACTGGTTATGACCTCATAAACCATTAATGCAGATGGTTCTGTGTTATTCTGAATAATAAATGCAAAGATACTTTTCCATGTGTCATAATTCAGGAGTTTATACAAATTTACAATCATATGAGTATAAGAAAAATTTTAAGATCTAGATGTAAAAATATCTGATAGGCTAACCACTTTGTTACCCAGTTTTTAAATTTTAAATAACCGCCTCAATTTTGCAAAGAGGCTGTACAATTTCTATCTTCCCCCAAGTGAACATTCATTGTAGCACATCCATATGTTCTCCTGGATTCATTGTGATAGAATCAACTTTGAACCAAGGAAAGAATATACAAATTGTGGTGAGATATAAATATTTTTGTTTCATTGATTGTTATGTAGATCGTCTTCTGACATAAGGCAGAAACGCAATCATTCTGCTGACCAAACTCCAATGAGAACCCTACTTAATTACTTCCAAAATATTAGGGAGGCATCTGGTGTTGATGTGCTGAGAGCCTGGAGAAGTTTGGGGAATTTTCTGCTATGCTTTCATCTTCAACATTGTGCATCAAAGAACAATTTCTAGTGAACTTCCTATCTGAAGTCATGGGTATGGGAAACATATTGACATAATATCATGTAGAGGCGTCCTGAAGGGCATGGATTTATAGGAGCTGTAAGTTACCAATAGGGGTTCAAGTAGTTTCAATAGCATGGGATTTTTGAAGTCTGTTGAAAATCATCTTTAAACCTTCACTGTAATGTTTATAAACCTGGTTTATATTGCCTATAATATTCTTCTGAAAATATGACATAATACATGCTGTTGGAACAGAAGAATGAGGCATAATTATTTGCTCTTCTTTTAAAAATAATGTTTTTGCTGAGCTATTGACTATGAGCTATTTAATCTGTACTTCCACATGATGATTCCTACCCTAAAAAAAAAAAAAAATGCATGGAGACTCCCGAAGATCTCTCTGTCAGGCAGGTGTGGTATTTTATGCTCCGTATTTATTACTGGACTGAAGAGATTTATGCTGCTGGGAAATACACCTGGCTAAGGTTTGGTTCTCTAATACACACTGGTTCCTAAAGCAACAAAAACCCTACTACATTCACAGATTTTGCTTAAACTTTAACTCACAGCTTCACCTTCATTTTAAAAGAACATTATTCTACTTATTCTTTGAAAGTATACCATTTCCCAGGTGGCAAAGACATGAAAACTGGCACATTTTGGATGGGTGACTATGACCCTGTGTATTTATATGTTATTTATTTATAAGTCATTAATTTCCCCTTCAAGACTGAGTAAACCCCTAGTGAAAAATTTAAGGTTATTTAAAGGCCTATCCTAGAAGGTCCTCTTAGGGTCCAGGACAGAATGACCACTGGAATCATAGAACTGTTTGGTATGTGAACCTGTGTAATATGTAGTAAGTCTCAAAGGCAGAGTTTCCATGTACTCTGACACCTTTATCCCTACTGACTATTTTCTATAACCCCAGATCCATGCTGGGAAAGATCTCTTGCCACGGCCAAGACAGACATGAGGAGGGGAGTGAAGACTGAGGATGGTAAATGGCAAATAATCTGCGCTGAGATCCAGTCCTACCCCTAGAGCTAGAAACAGACAAATAGAAATACATTCAAGAGTTTCTTAAAAAAAAAAAAAAAAGAAAAACTATTATATTCTTGTTGGTATTATAGTAGCTTTATTTTTGTGCCGAACTCTGTCACAGCAAAATCTTCAAAGTATTTTAAGTAGATTGTGAGATGGGATCAAAGGAATGATTTCTTTTCTTTCTTTTTCTTTCTGTCTTTCTTTTTCTTTCTTTTCTTTTTCTTTTCTTTCTTTCTTTTCTTTTCTTTTCTTTTCTTTTTTTTTTTTTTTTTT
>NW_003852429.1:3999190-4027162 GCF_000181295.1 Otolemur garnettii | reverse complement strand
TTTTTTTTTTTTTTTACAAAAGCAGCTTATTGAAAGAACCTTGCACACATTTCGTGAGCATACAGCTTTCGTCTCTGCATACTTTTGGTTAAGGGTAGTAACATTGGTATTCCAGGATCAGAATCAAAATCAAACCACTGCTTTGGTTTACAGATATTCCTAAACTACGTATTGTAATGCAGGGCTGGCATGCTTGGTTTTGACCATTCAACGCAAAAGTCAAAGAAGAACAGGGCTATCGCGAGAGTTCATGTGTGAATCAGAAAATAATTAGGTGTAGACAAGACTCTCTTCCTCCCTCCAACCTGAAGATAGTCTTTTTCTTAAAACTGCAATTTCTTTTTTTTAATTTAATTTTTAATTAAATCATAACTATACATTTGTGGGTACATCATGATGATTTGATATACAATGTGGAATGCTTAAATCAAACTGATTAACATAACCATCATCTCACTTATTGTTTGTGGTCAGTCATTTATAATTTACTTTTAGTTATTTTGAAATATTCCCTTATATTGTGCACTTTAGGTGAGATCTCACCAAATGCCCTCTCTCCTCCCACCAGTGGGCCCCCCTACTCCTGTCCCCTCCCCATTGTTAAACTATATTTGTGTTTTACCATTTGTATGAGAGTGTGTTTATTTATTGGTTTCATAATAGTAGTGAGTACACTGGATACTTTGTTTTCCATTCTTGAGATACTTCACTAAGAAAAATATGTTCCAACTCCATCCAGGTAAACATAAAAGATGTAAAGTCTCCCTCTCTTTTTTTTTTTTTTTGATGCATCTCGCAGGAAGAAGTAGATTAGGAGTTTATACTTAGAAACCTTTTGCCCTCTGTATAGCATACCCACGGTTCCCGCAGCCTTGAGTGGCCATGTCCCACTTGGCTTCCTCTGCTGACGTCAAGTCTCCCTCTTTTTCATGGCTGATTAGTACCTATTGTATACCTATATATCACAATTAGTCCATTCATAGGTTGGTGGGCATTTGGGTTGTTTCCATGACTTGGCCGTTGTAAATTGGGCTGCAATAAACGTTCTGGTGCAAATGTCTTTGTTGTAAAATGATTTTTGTTCTTTTTAGTAATGGAATTGTAAGATCAAATGGAATGCCAACTTTTAATTCCTTAAGGATTCTCCATACTTCTTTCCATAAAGATTGTATTAGTTTGCAATCCCACCAGCAGTGTAGAAGTGTTCCCTTCTCTCCACATCCATACCAGCATCTTCACAAACTGCAATTTCTTGAACGGGGCCTGGTGCTCTTTAAACCCAGGCCCTCTGCCTATGCTGTTTTGTTCTCTTCTCTTTCTTCCATGCCCCTGACCTTACTCACCCTTCATCTTGCTCACAGGCGTGGTCTTTCTGGTTTCACCTGAGTGCCATCCTCCCTGAGGCCCTGGGATCACCCCTCTAATCAGGGTTAGACAACATCCTGCAGACGCCACAGATCACATTGCCCTGCCATTGCTATTTGACTCCTCTGTCTCCTTCCTGGAGGCCACAAACATCCCAAGAACAGGAACTGGTGCCTTCGTGATGTTGCTTCTTTATTCCTCAGTAGAGTAAAGGTCAGTGTATGAAGAGCCATCCACAGGAAAGCAGGAATAATTTTTATCAAGAGATGCTACCTTTTGAAACATTCATAGTCTGGGTTTTAATTATCATTAAATAATTATTTTAGGACAGTTATGCATAGGCTACATATAATATGTTAAAAATAGACACATGTAAACTATCAGTTGCACGATTAGATAGTAAATTTTATGACAGTTCAAATGGAGGACTCCTATTCGGTTTTTACATTCTGTTAAATTTATTATTTTATGTGCACAGGTCTCCAAAGCAAAATGATTCACTAAAGAGCATGGTCAAAAATAAATTTATCTGCAAGGGGAAACAGAAGGTTGAAGAAGATATTAATCATGCTTGATGTTGAATAAAGGCTTAACTGTTTATAAATACCTGCAAAATTACATCGGAAAGTTCCTCTCTATGAAAATGTAATTCCTATAATTTTCTCAAGGTCATTAGATTTGGGGTGTCCTATAACACTTGTAAATCTGGCACAAAACAAAACACTGGTAGCTGTTAACACTTCATTTTTAAGTTTTTATTGTGGCTGTGCAATAAATATACAAATTTACAGACATTGACCTGCACAATTTTTCAGAAAAGGAGATCTGCTTAGAAAAAGAAACCCTGTAAGGATTGCTCGGTTTTTTGTTTGTTTGTTTTTTAATTGGAAGCACTGAGAAATTTAGTCTTTTCTGAAGTTTTACACTAAGGAGAGGCACTGTTACTGTTTCGTAGATGCATGAATTTATATTCCAGGCCATGGAACTTCTTTATCACCTCTGTTGAAGTTCCAGATGAAACCACAGATACAGCCTCCTGATTGTCAAAGCACATTTGTAATTGAGCTCCGTATTGAATAATTTCCTTTCAGCCAGGCAAACTTTAAGAAAGAACAAAGGGCATGTGGAAGTCAGGCAGGAAGCTTCCCCAAACATGAAGACAGATAGATTTTCAATAATTTAAGTGACCAATTTGGATTAGTTAAATCCTCTGATTGTTCATCATAATCTTTAATCAAATCATGTCATCCTAAAAGTGACTTTATTCTAAATTATAAATGTATAATTTTCAGTTAATTTAAAAAACCCTCTATGTGGAAGACTATTCATCATTGAAATTTCAAAACTAAGCTAAGCCAAATATGCTTAGGTACATAAAGCACAAAAGAAGATAATGAAAGATCACATGCTAGAAAGTGGAGAAAAGGCTTTCTCTTTGTCTTTACCGGTCAAGATGGCACACGCCAGACACATGTATCAGAATGAAACCATTCTTTCATGTCTTTCCCTGTGTAGCACCACCACTCAATTACAGTGCTCAGTCAGACTAAGCCCAGAGGTGACCTCAGGATCCTTCTCAACCCGGAACTCTGGGCAGCCACAGTCATTCTTTTGGATCAATGAAACCAAACACCACCTCTGTTTTAGATTTCCTTTGGTAGTCCTGTTGGCATAATTGCTTAGTGATGGCTCTGCAGGATTATGGACTCATTGTGGAAAGTCACAGAGGCCATCTGTTTTACTATGGCTGGAGAAATCGCTCAGAAAAAGTGTAACTTCTCTTTGAGACTTCTAAAAGTAGACAGCCCAGAAATATTAACATCCAAGCCACTTTCAAATAACCCCAGAAAAGTTAGAAAGTTGATTCCTATGTTGATTCGGAATACATCTTCATGTAATGTTCTCACAAAGTAATTATAATTTCTCTAAAAAAGACATACCTTAAATATTGAGCAATGAGTTATCTTATTGTTTCTCTTTCTAGGTTCTTTGTGAAAAATATATTTAAATGCTCTAATTGTACCTCACGTGCCATACTTCAGGCCCTTTACCATCTAAAATTGATAATTCTTTTTTAAATTAATAGTTGTGATTAGTATTTTAATTATTACATTCTCTTTTTTAAATTTCAGATTTAATTTCAGTTCCATGGCCTGGAATATAAATTCATGCATCTTACATGGGTCCATCTGGTAGAGTGTACTTTTAAGTGGCAAAGCAAAATGACAAAGGATAAAGATTATTATCATCTGAGTTCTTTGCACTTTAAGATATCCCGACCTTTAAAAAAACAGTGCTATCTTATTTAATTTTATTTATCAATGTAGATCTTTTAGCAATGATTCATAAAGTACTTCCACTGGGGAGTAGGCAAATACACATCTTTCCTACAAGGAACACAATGGCAAGTCGGTGGTAAACTTAGAACATCTTTGTTCTCTACATTTTAACATATCCCTGAGTATCATGATCTTTTCCGAAGGGGAAGGATGGCACATGTTCTGCTCCCACTCCATCCTTTTGACCACAAATGTGGTATTGATTCACATCTATTGTTGTTAATACAAACATACCCTTTATACTCATTTTTTCAGTCCTTAGTAGATGATTTGCTTCATGTTTAAATAATTCCTAAAGTATATGTATATTAGATAAGGACACAAATAAATGTCTTTCTTTATGTATATAGGTAGATATATTATATATATATTTGTATAGATGTTTATATACATTCTCTCTATAAAGACATATATGATACACATGCACACAGAATATGCCTGTACTTCATGACCACCCTTAACAATTTTTGTAGCAGAATAAAGCATAGTAAGAGCAGTATCAGATGTGGATGCCAGTTTCCATTCTTTCATGTATCTTGGGAAAAATATTTTTGCTTCTATAAACCTCCTTTCCTTAGCAGTAAAATAAGTGAGTAAAATAAACTTCCAATCGGAAATTTTACAAACTATAAATATGCTCTTTAAGTTCAGTTTGATACATAATCAGTTAATATATATTCCCCATTTATCCCAATATTGAGTTCAAGTCCTTGATAATTTAGGAATCTGAGTAGGAGATTTGGTATTAAGAGGAATCTGTCAATTACGTAGTATTCTTCATTAGTCACAAAGAAAGTAGAGTAGCCCAACTATTTTTTCTTTTTAGAGACAGAGTCTTATTCTGTTGCCTGGGCTAGAGGGCCATGGTGTCAGCTTAGCTCACGGCAAGCTCAAACTTCTAGTCTCAAGTAATCCTCCTGCCTCAGCCTTCCTACAGGCATGCACCACCATGAACCACCATGCTGGCTAAATTTTATATTTTTGGAAGAGATGGGGTCTTGCTTTGCTCAAGCTGGTATCAAACTCCTCACCTCAAACTATCCTCTTGCTTTAGTCTCCCAGAGTTCTAGGGTTACAGATGTGAGCCACTGGGCTTGGGCAACGCCTAACTTTCTTACTACTTGAAAGTAATTATGGCTTTAATTTTTCTTACTACTTGAAAGTAATTATGGCTTTAATTTACATTAGGGTTCAAAATATTTTGAAAGTGAAAAGCAGTAGATCTGTGACCACAAAGATGCACCAATACATATTCCCTGAATATTAAAACTGGATATTAAAACTAGCCAGTTGTATTCTGTGCAAGGATACCAGCTGGAACTGAGTGAAAGGTATCAAGCATATGTCTCAGGTAGCTTTTCCAGAAAGAAAATTACCATTTATATTCTGATCCTTAGTTTTATATCCACATCTAAAGTAAAGTGGTTAGTACATAAAGTTGAAAGCTCCTTGCAGAAAGGCAGGTGTCACATTTGCATCAGGCAAACACTCAAAACTTCCTATGCATGAATATTGACGTGGTCACAGTCACATTAGGGTTTTTCTTCGGGTTTTGCAGTCTCCTTAGACCCCATAGAAGTGGCCCAATAAGGACAAAATTGTGTTTAGATGGAATTACATTTAAAGGATTTCTTGTGTAAGTACTCTAACCCAAAATGATGGCTTACTAAGCACTAGAAAAAACAATCTATGTCACATTGCTATTAATTTTTTTCTTTAAAGAAATAACATTTTAAAATTATACAAGTTATATATTTACAGTAGAGAAAGTAAAGCAATCAGAGAAATTACTCTTGACATTACTCTTTCTAGTCAATATAATGAATCAACATTGAGGAACATAGCTATAAACATTTATGTACCAGTTACTTCATACTGGTCAAGGGAATAATACAATAAGAAGACATTTCAATTCTGAATATTTATGAACCTGACTTAAATTCTCCCAGATTTATGAAACAGACCTTAATTGGTCTGAAAAATATGATATCCTACAACACCATAATAGCTATAAACTTTAACACCCCTCTTAAAGAGCTGAACAGACCCTCTAAACAGAAACTAAACAAAGATACAAGGGACTTAAATGTGACCGTAGAATAACTGGACTTAATAGAAATATACAGAATATACCACCCCAAAGCTAAAGAACATATGCTCTTCTCATAGGCCTGAAACATTCTCCAAAATAGATCATACCCTAGGACACAAACCAAACCTCAATAAAATCAAAAGAATTGAAATTATACCTTGCATCTTTTCAGACCACAAGGCAGTAAAGATAGAAGTCAACTCCAACAAAAACATTCATCCCCATACAAAGGCATGGAATTTAAACAACCTTATGCTGAATGACAGTTGGGTAAAGGAAGAGATAAAACAGGAAATTATTAACTTCCTTGAACATAACAACGAAGACACATGCTATCAAAACCTGCGAGACACTGCACAAGCAGTCCAAAGAGGGAAATTTATCACATTAGATGCCTACATCTGAAAAAAAAGAGAGCACATCAACAACCTAATGAACCATTTTAAAGAAATGGAAAAGGAAGAGCAATCCAGTCCCAAACCCAGCAAAAGAAATGAAAGAACCAAAATTAAATAAGAAAGAACCAAATGAAATTGAAAACAAGAGAATCATTTGGGAAATTAATGAAATAAAAAGTTGGTTTTTAAAAAGATAAATAAAAATCAATAAACTAACTTGAAACAGAAAAGTAAAATCTTTAATAACCTCAATCAGAAACAAAAAGGAGTAAACAAAACTGATACCACAAAGATACAAGAGATACAAAACTGATACCACAGAGATACAAGAGATTATTTCTGTAATGCTTTACTACCAAAAAACTCTATGCCCAGAAATTAAACAACGTTGAGGAAATGGACCAATATCTGGAATTGTACCATCTCCCCAGACTTCACTAGGAAGAAATAGATCTCTTGAATAGACCGTTATCAAGCACTGAAAATAAAGAAACAATAAAAAAGTTCCCAATAACAACAACAACAAAAAGCCCAGGACCAGATGGCTTCACATCAGAATTCTATCACACTTCAAAGATGAGCTTGTACCTATATTGTAGAACCTCTTCCAAAACATTGAGAAGGAAGGAACCGTCCCCACCATATTCTGTAAAGTGAACATCACCCTGATTCCAAAACCAGAAAAGGACCCAACCCAAAAGGAGAACTACAGACCAATTTCACTAACGAATGTCGATGCAAAAATACTCAACAAAATCTTAGCCAATAGATTACGGCTACACATTAAAAAAATTATACATCATGACCAAGTAGGCTTCACTCAAGGGATGCAAGGCTGGTTTAACATACGCAAATCCATTAATGTTATTCACCATATTGATAGAAGCAAAAACAAAGACCATATGGTCCTCCTCTCAATAGATACAGAAAAAGCATTTCATAAAATTCAGCATCCTTTTCTAACAAAAACACTTACAAAAATACGTATATAGGTGGCACATTTCTTTTCTTTTTTTTTTTTTATTGTTGGGGATTCATTGAGGGTACACAGAACCAGGTTACATTGATTGCTTTTGTTAGATAAGGACACTCTTATATTTAAGTCTCACCCCCCAAAGGTGCACCACATCCCTTGACCCCCACTACTCCCTCCCCTTCTCAGCTCTCCCCATCTCCTACCTCCCATCATGTACTAGGACCTTAATTGTCCTCATATCAGAATTGAGTACTTAGGAGTCTTCTTCATTTTTTGTGATGCTTTACTAAGAATAATGTGTTCCACATCCATCCAGGTCAATACAAAGGATGTAAAGTCTCCATCTTTTTGAGTGGCTGAATAGTATTCCATGGTATACATATACCACAGCTTATTAAGCCATTCCTGAGTTGGTGGGCATTTCCACACTTTGGCAATTGTGAATTGAGCTGCAATATTTCTTAAACTGATTGAAGTCATCTATGACAAATACACAGCTAATAAACTGAATGGAATAAAACTGAAAGTTTTTCCACTGAGAACTGGAACCCTGGCTTGGAGCACCTGTGGCTCAAGTGGCTAAGGCGCCAGCCACATACACCCAAGGTGGCAGGTTCGAATCTAGCCCGGGCCCGCCAAACAACAATGATGGCTGCAACCAAAAAATAGCTGGGCATTGTGGCGGGTGCCTATGCTCCCAGCTACTCGGGAGGCTGAGGCAGGAGACTTGCTTGAGCCCAGGAGTTGGAGGTTGCTGTGAGCTGTGATGCCACAGCACTCTACCCAGGGGGACAGCTTGAGGCTCTGTCTCCAAAAAAAAAAAAAAAAAAAAAAAAGAACTGGAACCAGACAAGGATGGCCAATATTGCCATCCAATATTGCCACTACTATTCAACATAATATTAGAAGCTCTAGCCAGTGCAATCAGGCAAGAGAAAGATATGCAGGACATCCAAATGGGGGCAGTGGAGGTCGAATGCTCTCCTTCTTTGCAGATGATATAATCTTATACTTGGAAAACCCAGAGACTCAAGCACAAAGCTCCCGTAAGTGATAAAAAATACAGTAATGTCTCTAGGTATAAAATCAATGTCCACAAATCAGCAGCCTTTGTATATTCCAGCAGCAGCCACGTTGAGAAGGAAATAAAGGACATAATTCCCTTCACAGTTGCTTCAATGAAACTGTAATTCTTAGGACTATACCTAACAAAAGAAAATCTCTACAAAGAGAATTATTAAACCCTAAGAAAAAAAATAAAAGAAGATATTAACAAATGAAAGAACATACCATACTCTTGGCTGGGCAGAATCAACATTGTTAAAATGTGGATTCTGCTCAAAGCAATCTAGATTTAGGATAATCCCCATTAACATATCAATATCACAATTGGAAGAACTGGAAAAAAACAGTACTTCATTTTGTATGAAACCAGAAAAAAACCTTTATCTCCAAGGCTACTCTTAGGAATAAAAACAAAGTCAGAGGCATCACTCTACCAGACTACAGGTTGTACAGAGTGGCCATAAAGTTCATGTGAAATTTTAAATTGTACACTATTTTAAATTGCACACACTTTTATGGTCACCCTGCATTACAAATCCAGAGTGGTCAAAACAACATGGTGTTTGCACAAAAATAGAGACACAGACATATGGCACAGAATAGTAGACTAAGAGATAAAATCAGTCTCTACTTGCCATCTGATCAAGCATACAGTGGGGAAAAGAATCCCTATTCAACAAATGGTACTGGGAGAACTGGATAAGCACATGTAAAGGAATGAAACTAGACCCACGCCTTTCACTACTTTAAAAAATTGAGTCAAGTTGGATAAAAGATTTAATTCGAAGACATGGAACAATAAAGAAGGTATGCGAAGAACTTTTGATGATGTCAGAATAGGCAAAAATTTTATGAAGAAGACTTTAGCAGCAATCATAGCAACAAAAAATAAACACATGTGACCTCATCAAGCTGAAGAGCTTCTGCACAGCTAAGGACGCAACAATTAAAGCAAAAGGACTACCCTCAGAATGGGAAAAGATATTTGTATATTACGAATCTGACAAAGAGAATCTACAGAGAACTCAAATTAATCAACAAAAAAAGGGCAAATAATCCCTTAGAAAAGAGACATGAACAGAACCTTTTCTAAGGAAGACAGATGAATGGCTAACAAACATTTGAAAAATGCTTATCATCCCTAATCATCAGAGAAATGCAAAAAAACACCCTGAGATATCACCTAACCCCAGTGAGAATGGCCCACATCACAAAGTCTCAAAGCTACAGATGCTGGCATAAATGTGGAGAGAAGGGAATACTTTTACACTGCTGGTGGGATTGCAAACTAATTCAACCTCTTTTGAAGGAAGCATGGAGAATCCTCAAAGAACTCAAACTAGACCTCTCATTTGATCCTGCCATCCCATTACTCAGTATCTACCCAGAAGAAAAAAAAAATCATTTTATCATAAGGACAGTTGTACTAGACAGTTTATCACAGCTCAATTTACAATCACCAAAATGTAGCAACAACCTAAATGGCCACCAACCCAGGAATGGATGACGGAGACTTTGTATCTTTTGTATTAACCTGGATGAAGTTGAAACACATTCTTCTTAGTAAAGAATCACAAGAATGGAGAGGCAAGTATCCAATGTAGTCAGTACTAATATGAAGCCAGTGGATGATCTAATACATGCCCAAATAAGAGAGAAACTCAAATCAATTCGAGGTTGGGAGAGGGGGAACCAGGGAGCGGGGAGGGGGAGGAAGAGGGGGGTGGGTGTGCTCCCACTTAATGGGCACAATGTTAAGGTGTATGGCACACCTCTTGGGGGTGGGACACGATTATACGAGGGACTCCACCTAACAAATGCCACCATTGTAACCTATCACTTTGTACCCTCAAATTAACCTGAAATTAAAAAAAGTTGTAAAAAACAATTGAAAAAATATTTATAAACCTATGGACACCTATCCTCATAACTGGATAATAAGGCTGTAAAAATCCAATTTAAAAAATACAATTACAAGATCAGACCATGAACATCTACAATGGGTATGATAATGTATTTTGATTTTACTGAAGTATTTGATGTACTGCTCATAAAATTTTATTTGAAAAATTAATTTATACTGTCTGTTCTAATTCAGTGAATGCCACTGAAAAAACCAGACTTGATCATGTGTAGGAAATATGATTTGGAGCAAATAAAAAGGTTCAGAAATAACAAGCAACTATGCTTTAAAAAAACCTAATGAACTCTTAAGTATTCAGCTTCATTTAACCCTTTGCTGATTCATAGAGAAGTAAATGTTACTTGAGTGAGGAAGGCAGGGTATCTAGAAAGATCTAAGAATGCTCAAGGTCGCTCATTCCCAGTGCCTGTCTAACCATAGGCACTTAGTAGATATTAAATAAATAAATTAACAGGATCTCAAAAGTGCTAGACATCACAGCAATTGTACAGAGAAAGATGGTGGAATGCAACAGAGTTAGCTCATGTGCTCAAGACCGTGAACCTGGTAGGCATTAGAACCAGACCATAATTGAGGTTTCTTGGGTTGTGAGAAGCACTAACTTTTGGTAGGTGGTCAAAATTCAGTGATTCTGCCTGTAATAATCTGTACTCGAATATTAAGGAATTTGTGGAGGTTAGAAGAGAACAGCAAAATCATAGTATTATTTTAATGCTGCCCCTTTCAGAAAATACATTTAATTGTGCATTATTGGTCATGTCATTTATGTTATTCTTTAAGACAAACACAAGAATATCAGGCAAGCCTTCTCCTCAAGCCATTTCCTAATTGCTTGCTGAGGTCAGTTAACCCAGACCGTGGGCTCCATCTCAGAGTTCTGCAGAATGCTCTCACGATGCAGACAGAGCTCTGAGCGCAGCTGCTGTTCACTTTTTTTTTTTGAGACAGAGCCTCAAGCTGTCCCCCTGGGTAGAGTGCTGTGGCATTATAGCTCACAGCAACCTCCAACTCCTGGGTTCAAGCGAGTCTCCTGCCTCCGCCTCCCAAGTAGCTGGGACCACAGGCACCCGCCACAACGCCCGGCCATTGCTTGGCGGGTCCGGGCTAGGGATTCGAACCCGCCACCTTAGGTGTACGTGGCTGGCGCCTTAGCTGGTTGAGCTACAGGTGCCGAGCCGGCTGCTGTTCACTTTTAACCCCATTTCTCTCTGGCCTGGGACTTACCGTGCTGCCCTGGTTTCTTTACTGTAAAACTTGGCTAATGCTTATTCCTTCCCCATTGCAAATGACCAGAATCAAGATTAATGGGAAAACCTAATGCCACACATTTTGTCAGCATATCATTGTAAAAGCCAGGATTCACCACTGAGGTGACATATCACCAAAAACTGGGTATAAAGATCAGAAGTTATTATACTTTGAAAGATCAGTGTCACTTAGTCCACTTTTACTTAGGTGTTTGTGAAAATTCTAAAATTCCCTGATCCTTCTGGGATATCTCAGAACCATGTTTAAAAACCATAAGGTAAGTGAGGAGTAAGCAATACTTGCCTGTAAAGGTTGATCTAAAAGAGCACACCGGGCAGAATGAGAACGTTTGAAAGGATACCTAATCGGGAGGTTTAAAGGATGATTAATAAATTATGACATTGTCTATGTGAAGGAGACGCAGTACTTGGTTTGTGGCAGGGATTCGGTGGGTGTAGGGTAAACCTTTCAAGGCAATATCGTCAAGAAATAGAGGTGATTTTTATCCTCTAGATTTGAATGTTTTAATCCGGTGCTATGTGTGGAGCCTGAGATACTCGTAAGCAGAGAGTAACTGCATCAGGAGGCTCTGGTGAGGCAGGCAGGCTTTGGAAACTTTGCATTAATGGCTTTGAAATAAACTCAGATGAGACCACCCTGGAAATCCCAGATGAGTCCCCATCGCAGGCACACGGACAGGCTTCCCTGCTAAGACTCCAATGGACAACACAGAGCAGGGAGTTGATTCAAAGGGGGACTTGTTCAATGCCGGTTTCCTTCTGCTTCCCACACTTTGGACACTTTCCTATGCCCGGCCTCATGCTGCACCTCTTGTTGAGTGAGGGAGTCGGGGTCCCTCACGTGAGGGTGTTGCCTTTTTCAGGGATGATGGAATGGGAACGGATGGAAAAATGCTGATGGAGGTAAAGGGGGATTAAATGAGAAGAAAATGCTCATGATTTTTATTGCTTTCCTCTAAAAGGCCAATTAATCAGCGTCAGTGTGCTGTGGCTAGATGGACTGAAATGTGCACCTATCAGTCAGCTTGAGCTTAGAAAACATTTTGGAGATAATTTGGTACCACCCCCTCATTTACATATGAGATAAATGTGGTCCAGAGCAGTTACATTATTTGTCTGAGGTAACACAGAAGGTGTCAGAGCTGAGACTAAGATGTAGTTGTCTATTTTTTTTTTTTTTTTTTTAAGATAGAGCCTTATACAGTTGCCCTGGGATAGAGTGCCATGGTGTCATAGCTCACAGCAACCTCCAACTCTTTGGTTTAAGAAATTCCCTTACCTCAACCTCCCAAGTAACTGGGATTACACGTGCCCCCCCATAATAGCCAATTATTTTTTCTGTTTTTAGTACAGACAGAGTCTCACTCTTGTTCATGTTAGTTACAAACTCCTGAGCTCAGGCAATTCACTTGCCTCAGCCTCCCTGAGTGGTAGGATGACAGGTATGAGCCACCACGTCAGGCCAAGGTGCAGGCGTCTTGATTCTCACCTGCACGCGAACTGGACAACTCTCTCCCCTGAGCACCGGAGCAGTGCAGGCAAATGTTTTACAATATACATCATTCACCTCGGTCCGTGGCTTTCCTTTGTACATATCATTAAGTCTAAGTTAAGAAAATGCTTCTAACCATGAGAATCCCAGAGGAAATTGATAGAAGTTTGTTTTTTTTTTCAGATGCAAACTAGATAATGATATAAACAAACCGTGAACACGACGCTGAAATATGAAGCTTCCTTTCCTAAGTATTTCTATTCCTCTGGTTAACAACTCTGGAGAAAATTTCAGGGACATCCCCCTTTGCTTAGAATACTGAATTATGTTTTTTCCAGATGAGAGTCAACAGCTCCCCCAGGATGAAAAACAAACTATGAAAGCTCAGGCTTTCAGAGCGGACAAACAGAGGCTGTTTTGTCTGTCTCTGAAGTTGGTTCTGCATGGCACTTCCCAATGTTTATTAATTTGCAGAAACATCCAAATACTCGGTCAGAGAATTCTGCATTTGTATCACAAAAGGATTCCCACACAAAGCCTGATGCTGCACAATCCACTTCCTCAGGCAGCATCAAGCATGTTTTGAATTTGCTAAACATCTGAGTATCTCATGGCAGCTGGGCAAGGGGAAATGATCTCATTCTTGAAGAAGGTCTCTTCTGCACAATTGCTCTCATAAACCAGAGGAGTCAGTGGAGGTCTGAAAGTTAATGCTTTCTAAATATCCCTCAATGGAGTTGTCAGTTACATCATTTAAAACAATGATGATACCAATGGGCCAAACCTCACACAGCAACCAAACGCCCAGGAAAAATGACCCCTGATCGCAGGCACAGCCTCTGGAATCCAGTAAGAGTCAGAAGAAAACATCCCAAAATATAATTTCTATTGTAAAATCGGTAGTATTTCAATCCAGTAAATCACGTTGATATTAGTCAAAAACTATAAGATACATATCAAGTTAAAGATTTAAAAAATGATTAGTATCTCTGTCTATATATGTATCTGTATAGAGGTATGAATTGTTTGAATGTCTATAATTCTGACCGATACGTAAAGATTAAATATCTTTTGCTTAATAATGCAAATTTCCTCAATTTTAGCTACTTTTTAAAATACCATTCTTCATGTCATTAGTCAATGTATGTACATGTATTAGATAATGTGTTCCTTCCATAAGTGATTCAGTCTTATCTAAAAAGGTATAAAAAATAAAGTAAGGTTTTGAAAAAATAACCAAACTGAACAAAACACGGTCGGATATTTAGATGGAAACAGAGAGGAAATAATACATTGACATTTAGAGGGTAAGGATAAGACCTTACACAGTGAATAAATCTGGAATATAAAATTTGCTATTCCAAGTTCCTAGTAGCCAAAACAAACAAAAATCAGAAATATGACTCGTTTAGAAAATTCACCAGTTGTTCAGAAAATGCGATTAAGATTTCTACATGAATGACACTAAGGTTCATAGAAGATCTCGGCATTAAACAAAGATATGAATTAGTCCCGCGCCGTATAAAAGGAGGGATACTATAAACTAGAGTAAAATAATCAAGGTCTGCCAGCACCAAGCACCGTCCAGAGGCTCCGTAATACATCTTCCTTGTAGCTTCACTGAGTATAATTCACTGCAGACTGATTCCTTTTAAAACCGGACAGGTTTTTTGCAGTAGGCCTTGGGTCCTGAAGTGCATCAGAAACTATTTTTTATTTTTTCTCCCAGGGCTGACTCTTCCCTGCTGGATGTCATCTACTGACAACACACTTTCTCAAGCAGGTTTATTTTAAGGTTAGAGAGGAGGGATAATGGCATCAGCAGGGCATATCTGAAAGATTTCACCTCCTATGAGTCAAGGGGACCGCAAAATCACCCGGACACACATGGCTCCTTCCCGATGAGGAATTTCAGCACTGCACTGCCCAGGGCTTCTGTGTCTGTGTGCACTGGACGGTCTAATCCTGATTCAGTCTCTGCTAACCATGCGCTGCAAATGCAGACCCCCTCCCTTTGCTCCTTGGGCAGGAGTGGTTATGAATATTTATTGCAGCCACAATTCTGGCTCCTATGTCTGTCACTGTTGTTCATCTGCTGAAAGCCAGAGTGCAAATCAGTGCAAATCTGGCCTTCAATATGGCAGACAACTGCTTTCTTGTCTTGTTTAATAAATTGTATTTCTTTCATATGAAAATGAACAGAGTTAAAATGCTCCCTGTTTTATGGGGCAGTGATTTTGTAGTACTAAGACGGGATATAAACAGAGTAACAAGGGCTGTTGGAAGGCATGTTTAGAATACTTCCTGCCATGGATTTCAAAATGAATGTGTTAATCCATGCTAATCTGGTGCAATCTTTGAAAACAATTACATTTATTTTACAACCCACCTGGCACTCTGACTAGTATTATAAATATGCTCCATTGCTTACATATTTTTACTTTATTGTACCTGCAGGCAGAGTAAATGCAAATAAAAAGATAATAATGCTGAATTTGATTAAAGTCGCTCAATAGTACATGTGACAGTGTTAGATAGATCTAGTTCAATGTCTGATTTTTAATCAAGTTTAGCAAATTATCCTTTTACAAGATGAGAAAAAAAAATACTCTGTAAGTACCGCATATACAATTACCTTCAACAGCACGTTACAAAAAGGAAGTACTTATTCACTTTAAACAGACAGTTTAGCAAATTAAAAAGTTTGTAGGATATTAATACACTTCCAGGAAGACATTTGACTATATCATTACGCTTTTAATATTAGTGCGGGATTATACCTGGCTGCACAATGAGCTCTAGAACCTTAACTATGAAAGGTGGTCTTCAGGTGCCATTTGGGATTTAGTTTTACATCCTTCCTCATTGGATTTTGAGCTCTATTGGAATCTCAAACACAATGAGATATTTGTGGTGAAACAAACCACTCTTCAGGTACATATTTTATCATCTTTTTAGGGTATGGTGGTTATCGGGAGATCACTGTAATTTCTTAGGCCTTAGATAGCCCAAAGTAGCAAATGAAATGAACAATAAAGAGTCTTTGAAACTAACTTAAGAATTCTGTTCAGATCAACTCAGCACGTATTGATTGAACACCTGCTGTATGCCAGGCACTATTTTAGGCATTTGAGTAATATCTGAAACAAACCAAAGATCCTTCCTCACGTAGGGGTTATTTATAGCCTTGGTGAGAGATAGTAAAGACTCAAAAGAAGGAATAAGTAAACAACAGAGACTGCTGGAAGGTGATATGTGTTAAAAAAAATAAAAAATATGGAGTAGGGTACAGGGGACTGGTGGGCAGCTTGCAATTTTAAATAAGTACATTTTAGTGTTACCTGTTAGGTAAAAATCAAAGTCTTCGCTTCTCTTTATGGGAAGCATAACGGTGTTGTACCCTCCACCTCTAAATTTTTGAAATTACGAATAGAAGGCCCAAATTGTTCTTTCTTATACAATAAATTAGAAATTCAAAAAGAAGAGACGGTATTTTTAAAGTAAAGTAGGAATGTGTTAATGATATTGTTTCTGGCCTGAAGTCTGCCAGATCCTATTTAGCAGTTGTAAGGAAGGAGGTTTCCATAGACTGGATTTATGGTCCCCCCTGCAAATTTAGATAAGTCAACCTGACCCCTAGTGTGATAGTATCAGGGGGTGAGGGCTTTGGGAGGAATAGGTCATGAGGGTGGAGCCCTTGAAGATGAGATTAGTGCCCTTTTATAAAAGAGAGCCCAGATCTTTCTTGCTGCCCCCTTCTGCCATTTAAGGACACAGCAAAAAGATGGCCATCTGTGAACTTGTCAGCAGGCCCTCACAAGATGTGGAATCTGCCAACAGCTTGATGCTGGACTTTTCAGCCTCTAGATTGTGGGAAATAAATTTTTGTTGTTTGTTAAGCTACCCAATTTGAATAGATTAAGAAATTAAGCCAAAAACAGACCAAATAGCAGTGCATGAGTTTTAGAAACGTTTCAACACTTCACCCTTTTTCTCTTGCCCTTTGTGTGGCATGTGTACCTATAGACCTGTAGTGGGTATTACAAAAAACACTTCTGAGGCTCAGTTAAGATGACAGAGATTTGTCCAACTGGAGATGGATAAGTGCTAGGTAAAGATCGGAAGACCTGAAAAGATGAGGGATCAGAAAACACATTTTCTTCCATGCAGGCACTCCTTCAAAGGGATGTTAATCACAAGTTAATCCACACCTAGCATTGGTTATTTTTGCCTAAATAACAGTAACGATGCTTTCCTGGTTGCAAGTGTATTTGTGTATGTAAGTGAACAACATGTTAATTCCTAATCCTAAGCTTATCCTTCAAAATTAAACTAAGAGTCCTTGCCTTCTTGAAACAATCTCTGTAAACAAAATGTAAAGCTCTTTTTTTCTATTTTCATTCTATAATCTTTAATCAAGAGAATTCTAAGGTTCAGCCAAAAATTCTGGCTAAACTTTGTACTTAAAATTCTACAGACACTTAAAACATGAACTTTGGATAATAACATCATGATTGAAAGAATGCTAAAGAAATTAGTGGGTAGGGAGCACTTAGGGACTTGGGTGCATTTATTCTAATTTTTCTGAACCCACAACTCCCAGATGTACGGTTTCATCTACCAATCACCTCCTGCCCTGCCTCCAAAAATGAAAGGAGACACCTAAGGGGGAAACCAGCCACCCAGTGAAAGCCAGTCCGTTTCCACCAATTCCTGCTCTATATGCCTGGAGTGAGCCGTGTATGTGAGAAACTACTGAAATCTCCTGAGAACAGAGAAAAACCAGCCCAGCCTTCAAGGAACAGACTGTGTAATGTTTTTATTCCCATTTCCTAATAAATTTAGTTTGTCAGAACTTTGTCTGGGCCTAGCTTTGATTGTAACCACTTAGGAGCTAGGATGGAGGAAAGATCTTATAAACACCCAAAACATTTAACTTCTGGGAGGTACCAAAAAACCCTGACAATTGCTTAACAGCCAAATTAGCTGAGGGAAGTGTAGGAACACCATGGTATGAATCCATGGATGGATGGAGGAAGGAATAATCCTTACTTAGCAGATAAGCAATTGAAATTTATGTGTGCATTGGCACTGGGCTAGGTCTCTCCATCGGCAGAGGGACAAAGTAGAGGGCCAGGAATCAGCTTGTTTTCACAACCTTCAACATTTATGCTCTTTAATCAAGCTTATAAAATCAAACAATTGTGTATTATTTTATGGCTGATTTTTAAAAATAAGTGAAATGGAATTTGGGGAATGTCATGAGTATTAGGCTCTTGCCTCCCTAAAGGCAAAGGTTTTCTCTAATAGTCACTTACATTTATATTCTTGCTATTTTAGAAATAGTGGGTCTCTTACTAAGACTTTATTTTGAATTGCTTATGATATAAATTAAACTTCACTCACAGGCTTTTAGAGTCATCATTAAAATCTCTGGGGGTATGCCTCAGACACTGAATGCAGTTATGAAATTAATTTACGCTCGAGCTGAATCTAGAGGGGGTTGGAGTATAGCATGTTTCCTTTTAAAAATCTATACATCTAAATGATCTTCTGTCTTCTATCAGTTGTCCTGTTTAATTTCTGCTGGTCTTTTCTTGATTAAGACCATGTGTCCTCTTAGAAACACTTGGTTTCTGTCAACTCTCTTTCATCCAGTAAGTTTGCTTCTTTTGAAGGTCACACATTGAAGCACTTCTTATAAACCTCCCAGTAAATGACACATGTGTAAAACAGTGTGATTATGACACATATTTTCACAATGCCAGTTTCTAGTGCTTTTGTGTCCTTCCTTGAAGAAACGACGTCTTGATTTCCCAGTAATGGAGAATAATAAAGTTAAAGAAAATCCAGAGATTATCATCCTCTTCTTTTTATTCCATTCTCTCATCGTATGCTAGTTACCATTTTAAAAAAACTGATGAAATGTAAAAACATAATCCTAGTTACTACTGCAACAGCAGTGAGATTTTCAAATATTTGGAGATAGCAGTAATAGTCTCAATGGATATTGGACAATTATCTACAGATAAAATTAAAAGTTCCAGTTTTCTGAGTGTTTTCATTCCTGAATAGAACTAATTTGGAGGAATGTTTTCAAAAATCTACGTGTGGTCCTAGTGTTCCTATAAGCAAGAATAGGCTCCTATTTCAGTCATACTTCCCAAATAGGAAATGCCTTCCTTCAGTTCTTTTACTAACCACAGAGCTGACAATTTGAACATAACCAGCTTCTACCTTCCATTCAATCTGTAACACAGTTTATTTTTCAGAGGGCAAACAAAAAATTCTGATTATGTTAAGTAGGAAAAGCACTATATATATATATGTATTAAAAGCCCTTAACATTCCAATCTAATAACTTTGTTTCGATAAATCATGCCAGGGATATAAACATCAGTGGGCACAATGGAAAAAATGCAGCATAATCAGTTGATGAGATAAATATAAACATCTTTTTCCCAATGCTGAAATTTCAGGTAATGTTAACGACATCCGGAACAAGCTTATGGCTCATCCTTTTTTGATTATTCTGCCCTGTCAAGAATAATGGCTTTGGATGCAAGAGCAAAGAATTGCTGACTTAGAAGACATTTTTTATGTTTTAACTATATGACCACTCAGATTGGATTTAAGCGTTATGGGAGAAATTATCATTGAACTAATGGTTTTTCCAATATTGATCATTACTACCTCTACTGAATTTTTCAGTAATTAAACAGACGCCTACTCATGAGAATAATTATAGTCACTATAGGAGATTTGTTTATCTTAGCAAGATTATACTGTTAAAATTGATATTCATCTTCCAGGTTCTCGGACACAGGCTTCATCCTCTAGCTCCCAGTACTGTAAGGGTGCTCAGATTTACTCAGGAGGGCCAAACTATCACTTTTCAAGACCTAGTCTATAAGGGAACATGATTATTCATTAATGTCTTCTCAAAGTGATATTCTCCATGTGCCCTGCATTTGCTTGCATAATTTCTTAAATATATATTTTTATTAATCCTTAGTAAATCACTGGTGTGTTTTATACAACTGTATATGCAAACAAATGTATTTGACGTTGTATCTTTATTGTTTATATAGCTCATAAGAGCATACTAGATGCCAGGCACGTTTCAGGCTCTCGTGATCTTTAACAAATCCAGCAGTCTCAAGGTCACTGTAGAAGAGTTTATTGAGCTATTCCTCTGTTTCTTGTCACCAGTAACAAGTATAAGGGTATTGCAGTAATATTACCAGTAATATTTACAGAGCACCTCGTAGGTACCCGCCCTTGAATTAAGAGTGCACAGGTGTACGTGGAGGAATTCACACTTGCTTGATAGAGACAGAGGGAAACACTAATAGCTTCAAACAATGTATTAAGATATTTAGTAGAAGTAACAACACAGCATAGGAGCGCAAGGGGAGAAAGTCACGGGGTGGGGGTGGATCACTCTTAGAGCCCACTGGTAAGGATGCAGAGGCTCTTCCCTTGGCACGTCTGCACAGAGTCCCTCTTCCCATTCCTCTGCTACCATTTCCCTTATCTTTTCTTTTGTAAATTTATTGTTTTGCTGCTCACAAACTGTATGTGTCTTTGGTTCTTAAGATGTAGTATTAAATTTTCTTTTAAATCTTAGTATGATGGAAAAACTGAATGGCATATAAGCACCGTGGATTTTAGAAATCTTTAGCTATCGTGATACACTAACTTCAGCTGCGTGAAGCCGGCTTCCTGCCCACCTTCTCCTGATCATGTCTGAGGCAGGGAAGTACGGCCCTGACAGTCAACCTGACCCACAGCTCTGGTGCAAACTCTGTGGGGCTTGGGAACTCCCCCTCACCCCCTTAAATGCCCTATATCAGAAGTTAGGCCTCAGAGATAAAAGATGATGGTGAAGGGGGTGGGGTGATAATAGACAGGGGGCTCAGGGAGGGCCCTAAGGAAGGTGAGCCCAAAAGACTAGAAATAGCTGTGGAGAAGAAATAAATATTGGGAAAAGAACCAGCCTTCGGGATTCATCACAGATGGCTGACAAATCACATACTTGAGGAGGGACAGAAAGAGTCCTCTGGTCCAGCTCCTCCTTTCATCCCATTAGGAAGCCAAGAGGTGCTAAGCCAATTAGGAGCCTTGGCTGAGTTAGAAGCTGGGTTGGTGCTGGTGCTGTGATGGGAAAAGAAGCCAGGACACTTGCCTTCAAGGTCGGCCTCCCCCCAGCCCCTTGCATTTCTGGATGGGGTCCTTAACTGGACCCTCATCAGTAAGTGTCAGAGAATCCAGAAATCCTATGTCTGTGTAGTTGTTTATCTCCCTAAAGAAAGGGTGCCTGGCTTTCAAAGCTCATGGATCTCAAAGGGATCCATGATTCAACAAGAATAAAATCTACAGGGTTGGTTTATTGGAGTATCGGCACAGTCCAGGTTTCAAAAAATTTTTTTTTTTAATACATCCAACAGTTATTGCCAAGAACCCAAGTGACAACTGTTCTTTGCTAAAGAGCACAAACTACTTTGGTTTATAGTCAGTGATAACAAATTTCTCTTCTCCTGAAAACTATTATTTTTGAAGGGGTCCAGGAAGTTTTAGGTCAGAATTAGGAAAGAAAATCTAAAAGGCAGGTAAAATATCATGTTGCCTTTTACTGGATTTAAATTTAAATTTAAAATTTCTTTATTTTTTTTTTTTTAGTGATTTACTCTAAGCTTTTGGTGAGTGGGATTTTTGGCCAGTCCTATCCTAGATGATTGATTTTTCTTTCCCTTCTTTCTGTGAACTAAAAGAAAATGTTAAGCCCTTTCCCCAGCCTACCAAATGAATCCCTCCTTGGCCAAAGGGACCCCTCTACCCTCCAAAACCTTGAAGCTGAGTTGTTGGGCCATAAAGAGAAGGGAGATACACCTAGTTCTGCCATGTTACTTTTGGAGTCATTTTTTGTAACAATGAGATAAAAAAAAAATCATTAACAAGCCTAAGCACATAAGACAAAGGTTAAACCACACCTGCAGGTCATCAATTTACTTAACAGATGACTCGAGTCTGTCTATGTCCAGTACATGTCCGGTGGCTTGTCTTTGATCAACAGATTTCCTTATCTTAACTTAAAACATTCTAAGCCTTTAGAGCGGTGATTTTCATTTGGTGTGCCATGAAAAATTTTAAAGATAATTAATTAAATCGTTTTCAAAAGAAGTTCAAACCACAGTTAGCATATTCTTTTTTTTTTTTTTTTACTTTTTTTTGAGCAAGATAATTTAAGTGTGCCATGGAAGTTTAATTATAGGTTCAAATGTGTTGTGAGATTAAAAAAAAAAGGTTGAAAAATACTGCTTTAGACAAAGCTTCATTTCTTTAACTAGTTAAAAGTTAAAGAATGAATAAACCCACCTATAACCTACAATCCCCTGCTTCCAAAGGCCCTGCCTCTTTGGGCCAAACTGATGCATGCCTTCCATTTATTGATTATGACTTTATGTGTAATTCCTGTTTCCCTGAAATACGTAAAACCAAACTACAACCTAACCATGGCAGGACCACTCGCTCAAGGCTTATTGGGCCGTGTTGCATAGATTCAGCTCAGAATAAACCTCTAAATTATTCTGCAGAGTTCAGGTTCTCTCCCATTGACTTTGTGTGTGTGTGTATGAGTGACTAGAGTTTGCAATATTATTTGTCCAGGTCCCTTTGTGGTCACCACTTATCAGGGCCCAGAACTGGCCAGGTCTCCAGCAACCAGCTTATTTAGGTTCCCGATACAGACCACTAGGCTACCTTGCTCGGGAACAATTGCTCTTAGGAGCCTGAGGGCTATTTACTTTAGAAGAAGGGAGAGACAGAGAAAGACAGTATTTGAAGGAGTAAAGCAGTCTTAGTAAGAGATTATATCTCAGCAGGCTTTCATAGAGAGAGATGACATGCAGGCGTTCTGCAGGCAGCAGCAACAGAGTCAGAATGAACAGGTCTGTGATGGAATATGCGCTCCCAACTGTCTTCTCCTCCAGCCTCTTATAGACACACTCCCATGGCTCCTAACACCACAGGTGTAGAGACTGCCAATCACTGATGCTCTTGTCTTACGAGCTTGTCTCTTATTTGTTAGGAGAGCCAAATCCCCGCCTCCCCACCGCCCATGCCCTTATCACCAAGGTGTTACATTACTGAGCTATACGGGTGTTTCTTAGAACTCTCACTCCTCCTTGCCATATGCTATATGGGCTGCTATAATTATTCTTACCACTCTGCAACTGTAATTGTAATGTTTAAAATACACACCTGCTTCACCTAGTTTTGAATGGAAAGATCCCATATGTGAGTTCACTTGACCCTTTCTGAAATAGACCTTCACCTCAGGGTTTTCCCTGAGCTGCTGCTTTCTGTCTCCTAGGTGGGAGGTGAACAATTGTTCTTAAAGTTAGGCTATGCCCAGAGTCATACGAACCTTCTGAGATGCACGGTGATGGCCATTTCTAACCATTTCAAATTTTGTTTCGTACATTTGGAATGTGAACGTTGGAGGGTATATGTGTGCGTGTGTATTGTGTGTGTAGGTGTGCAAAGAATCTGATTTATCTGGGTTGAGACTCAGATCACCCCATAGCTCTTGAAAACAAAGCATACCAGAAGTACTTAAAGTCAAAAATCACGCCTCCATGATTCATGCTGACAGAATAATATAAGAAAGTCACTGAATTTCCCACAAGTCTAACCCACATGGTAAATGCACTGTTATAAAGTACAAACAAATGATGGCATAATTGGCTTTGTGAGCTGTGTGGATTAGATGAACTCTTCTGAACTCACTTTTCTAAAAGGCAAGTTTGAAAGTAGGTAAGAGGATCGTTGAGGTTTCACACAGAAGTAAAGGCTGACCTTGAGGCTCAGAGGAGGCAATGGCTGCCTGCCAAGAGGTGGCCAAAGGTGAGACCATTTGCGCCAGTGGTGGTCGAAGTGTGGCCCAGTATCAGTGGCATCCACAGCACGTGGGGACTTGCCCACACCAGAGCAACTGAAGAGAAACCCTGGGGGTGCGGCCCAGTGGTTTCACAAGACCTCCAAGTGGTTCCACTGATCTAAGTCAATTTACCACTGAACCAGGTTCACATCCCAGCTTCGCTGGCACAGAGGCCAGGCTTTATGGGTGCTAGTCGGCTATGTTCCATGAGACTGATCCTAACTACAACGACATGGGCCGGTGTATTAACCAAAAAGGCAATTTTTAATTAAGAGGAGCTGTATGGCTATTCCTGTCTAGAACTAGCAAGATGCACTTCCTCTGTTCAGAGCCCGTCTTTGATCACAGGAGCTGAACAACTCTACCCAGGACTCAGAATCCCTTCTGGTGAATGTGGAGTTGGGAGAGACTACGGAGGATGACCTGGGAATTTCCATCCTTTTATAATGTTATTAGCAGAATGTTCATCGTCCTCTAATTTATCATCTTTTCCACCAAGGCCTGTCCTGCCTAAATTTGCTTTTCTGAAGCTCCCCTCCCTTTATTTTTTTAGCTTCATCATCCATTTTGACTAATATTTGATTAAACTAGGCAGTTTTTCTCAATATAATTATCTAAATCTCTGGATTAAGAAAATGATCTCTACTGATTTATTAGTTTAACACGTAGAAAGCTACTTTGTTTCCCTTTCTTGCTTTAATCTTTATGAAGAAAAAGTGTCTCATTATTCTCCCAGTATCAATTACACAGAAAATGGGCTCTCACAGACCCCGGAGTTACATACGTTGATACAGCTAGGGTGACCTTATCCTTTATCGCTCAAACAGGGAATACTTTTGAAAGTGAAAGGAGGGGTCCTTTATAATTATGTTGGAAGCAAAAGGGTGGTTCTTGGTTCACCGGACATGGGGTCAGATTTAAAGAATGATTCTGGCTTCCTGTAGCTTCTATTTCTTCCTCAGATTCTCTCATGAGTTTATTGGGTAACCCCTAACAGAATGAGCTAGAAATTTTTAAAACATAATTACAACAGTTATCACCTTTGAGTCTTCAACCCCCGCCAAACTCACAGTATCACATGGCATGTGACTGATATTCCCTGTTACAGTTCAAAAGTAGCGCCAACCCTGGGATCCAGGGGTTTCGGCTCCAGGTGTTTATCAAGATTGTCCAGGCACAGAGCTTTAAAAAAATACCAGTGACCTCCCGGAATTCCCATCCAGCAGCCCGGGCTAGGCAACACTGCTTTTCTCACGAACTTCCCGAGAGCAGTTCCAGAGTTTATCTGCATTGAATGGCAAAAACATTTTGCTTCTGTTCAGTCTCCAACGCTTCTGTGGTTAAGATGCAGTTAATTCTGTCAATGATCTGCGACAGTCATTCTCTTCAGAAATGAAGTCATGATTTTAAGTTCCCTGAAAGCCCTTTCTGACATGCTTATTTGGCAGAAGCTGAGCGTAGAGAAAAAGGGAGACGTGTCAGCTGCCTGCGCTGGATGTGTTTGTCAGATGCTGCTTGAGAGAGACGATGGAGCCTCTGAGCAGCGGCCCCAAGGTGGTGAGGGTGAGGAGAGGGGCAGAGGGACACTTTCTCTGCAGCTATTCTAGGGGCCCCCAGAGCCCAGTGAGCCTGAGCCCTGAAGGGTATGGCTTTCATGGAGGGCTGTTAACGAGGGGCTTCAGACCTTCCTATGGTGAGATTAAGACCTTTGTAATTAATTGCATGGCTCAGACAGGCCCCTAAGAAGCTTAAAATTAGGTTCAGAAAAGGACAATAGGGGACAAAGGAAACAGAAGCACCCTGCACAGGTGGGCACCGATTCCAGCCATGGGAAGTAGACACGGAGGACGCAGCACCGAGGAGAGTTTAGCAGAGTGGAAATCCTCAGGGAAGTTTGAAAGGAGAAGTACCGGTTTGATATCTTTAATGTACAATCAATGGTTTCCCGTCTTACAGCATAAATTCAAGTCTCCATAGTGTCGATACATCAAGCCCACAGCATGGCGTAAGAGGCAGTTCATACCCTGGCCCCAGCCAGACCTTCAATAATTGTACCTTTAGGCATTTTCTCCTCTTTCCTCACTTGCCAACCTACTACCACTGCACTCTGTGGTTTAATTGGACCATTTTGTTTTAGACAAGTGAGCGCTTTCATGGTACCATTTCTCGGCGCTGTACCTCCTGCTTCTAATGTAGGGCCTGGCCTGAATCCCTGATCCATTTCCTTCCATATTTTAACACCTAGTTCAAACATCACCCCCTATGAGACGTCTTCTTTGACCTCATCTGGGTCATGTTAATCATGCTCATCTGTTTTGCTACAGCATTTTTGTAGCTGGGCTATCAGCTTGATGCTTCATTGACTGTGTAAGTGTCTCTTCCCGCACCAGACTGGGAGCTGGATGTGCACAGACGTAGTCTTCTTCGTGTTTTGCTCCTATTTCCTTTTGTAGCAGTAATTTAGGTAGAATATCGAGCAGACGGTAGGTATTTGTGGAACACAGTTGAATCAGAAAGCTTCACCATATTTAATGGTGTTTGTAACATCTCTAGAAGGATATAAAAACTTTTTAAAAATTTCTAAAATTCACCAGACATTTCTAAAATGTCTTTACTGTTTTTATCATTATAGCACCTAAAATTCTATGTGGGGAAACTAAGGAGTGAGGTGAAAAATCTCCTTGAACCTATGCAGAATCTGGCTTGGATGCTGTGCAAAATTGCCATCTTTTCATATACCCTCCTAGTAAGAGCCCTTTAATTTTTTACCTTTATTACAAATTCTTTTGTTAAGAATAGCTTCTCATATTTTCCTTTAAGTATGCTATTATACTTAAGGCATGTGTTTTGAACATAGCCAGCAATCTGGAATTTGGAAACAAATACATGCTTTTGTAAAGGGTCTTGCATCTTGGGGTTTACAAACCAAGCCAAGTGATTACCAAGGAGAAGAACCCAAACCCCCCACAACAGGGTATGCCACAGATGCAGGTGGATATGTGGGCAAAGTGAAGTTTTAAGTCATATGTACCACATAATACAAAAAACCTGCCAAGCTGTTAAAGCGCCTTCACTTATTACAGTGGGGTTTGCCAGATAGGCTGTTTAATGTGAGATGTGACTGTGGTGGATTTTAAGGGCAGATGATGGATAGGCTTAAAGAATCATGTTGTGCTAAGATTACGATGCATTTGAAAACTTGACACTTCAACCTTATTAGCTCACAAGAAGCATGGAGGTTTCAACAATCCTATTTATCAAGGGTAAGCAGCTTATTAAGACCTTCTAATTATTAAGGCAGAGCAATCAATCTAGTAATATTCCATTACAGAGCTCTAAGTCCTTGAGAAAACTTTGAGAAATTAGGGCTAAATCTAGAGGCTGTGTACCACCTGTTTGGGTTTGAACTTGAATGTGATGGAAATAAACATCTTTTGTCCTCTGTCAATGAGGACACTGCTACTCACTTGCCTGAGGTGGGTTATCTAGTGGGGACATTAGCATTTCCTGGTTCACCTTGGGATCAGTAACATGCATTTATGGCCCTACAAGTTAGATTATAAAGCATTTGGGGTACTGGTTGCAAACTGACTCTTATAGGCTGGCATCAGAAGGCACCTCACTGGCATAGATAGGGACCTGGGAACCAGGTTGAATGATAGTCGTGAAGTTTTGTATTTATTTCAGGTTAGTATAAGGGTACACACTGTCAGGCTACATTGCTTGCATTCACTAGGTAGAGTTCAAGTTGCAGCTAAGCCCTTCACCCAGAAGGTGTGCCATGTGCCTCTACATTGTACCCCCTTCTTGAATTTAAGTGTTTTTCTCTTCTGTGGGCATACAGTTTTCATCTACTAGTATCATATTAATATTGAGCACATTAGATCCTCACTTTTCCATTTTTGTGATAATAGGAGGATGTCCTCCAGCTCCTTCCAGGTAAATATAAAAGATGCAAAGTCTTTGTCCCTTTTTGTCTGAATAGAACTCCTTGGTAGACACATACCACAGTTTACTTGTCCATTCATGGATTGATGAAACACTTGGGTGGTTCCCACATCTTTGAAGTTGCAAATTGAGCTGCTATAAACATTCAAATGCAAATTTCCTT
>NW_003852429.1:3996959-3998150 GCF_000181295.1 Otolemur garnettii | reverse complement strand
TGAAAGCAGTGAGGCTCAGGTGAGAAGTCAAGTCTCCTGACGGTCATCTGCTCACCCCACAACTTGCTGGGGACTTACCCCTTCCTTCCCTCCCGGGACTCGACCCCCATAGGTAACAGGGATCCCCGGTTTACACAGTCCCCTACTGAGCCTGAGGTCTCTGATGGTGGGATTTCTGTCTCTTCATTTTTTTTTTTTATAATCCCACAGGCTCTAGCCCAGTGCTGGGCATAGAGCAAATGGCTAATGAAGCTTTAATAAATTAATCCATTAGTTTTGAAGGTGATGGGTAAATATGCCATGGGGAGGAAGCTAATAGGACTCACTGGTCATCCTAAACTACTTCCTTTTTTTTTTAAACCTTACTTGCCAGTCAGGTTTTCCTATGTCATCTACACTAACTTCATTGATCCTGGTCTCTAATGTCTGTGCCTCTATGACAATGAAGAAATCATTGCTATTTTTTAATCAGTTGCTGGTATTTTTGACATCACCATTTCATCCTAACTGTTCTTCCCAGACTGTAAACAAATGTATTCACAATCCTTCAGTCTTCCACTCCGTCCTATCTGCTTTTCTCGTCAGGGGCCCTTCAGGTATTCTTATTCCTGAAAATATGGAAAGAGACTTCCTGGTTCCCCCACAGCTCAGGTATCTTCCTTCTCTTTCTACAGATGACTAATCAAATGAATTTTGCCATTTCTTCCGAGGAATATTTTTTACCATGTGTTAAATTTTATTTTATTTTTATGCAATTGCCCACTTTTTTCTAGAGAAAAATTTAAAATATTTCCCCAAAGTGTTACTACACTTTTGCATTTGAAATAAATCTGTGAAATAATGTTTAGTTCAAAAAAATGCTTTAACTAAATTTGATTTAACTAAAGTTGATTATCTATCAACTGTGAATTTGGAGTCAGATGCTATGCGATTTGGGCAAACACTTAAATTCAGAGGCTCGGTTAGTTTCTAGAGTTGCTGGGAATTCAACGAAGAAATGTCAGTACACAGAATGTTACATAAACGTGCAGGGGGGATACTTTACTGGCATCTGGTACGCTAATTTAAAGAGCTTTTCAAGTAAGACTGATTAAATCTGTTTGGCGAAGACCATTTATACCTTGAAAAATGTTTTTCTTTATTAAAATGAGTATTTATAGTTACTACTTTGGCAGGTACCCAGGAACAATT
>NW_003852429.1:3995531-3996453 GCF_000181295.1 Otolemur garnettii | reverse complement strand
GCAATCATTAATACTATTCAAATAGATTAATGACACTGTAACTCAGAATTCCTAAAAAACTATTACAAATTTGAAGTTCTTTTCTCACTTTTCAACTTATTTTTGAAGAGTAAAGTCCTCAAATTTCTCAGTGGTGTTTAGCTACAGTTACTACAGAGGGTCCCAAAAAATGTATACTCAATTTAAGGACAAAAACAATATTAAAAGTGTAATGCTTAAGTCACATTTAACTTCTGCAATGACAATGGAAACAAGACACAATAGATCAGGTAACAAATGTTCTCTGTCTATATTGAGTATTACAATTTTGAATACAGTTTTTTCCTTTCTTAAAACGTGCATACATTTTTTGACACCCCCTGTATTTCTTGCAAACTTGTATTCTATTATACATTTTATACACACTACTTCTAGTCCTGACCACTAAGAGGGGTAGGTACCTGATAACTAATGAGATAAAATTCAGGAATCTGAAGCAAGGAGCCCTAGGGCATGTGGAGCAGGTTTATTTAAATTTAACCTCATTGAAAACTGAATGTAAATGGTGTATAGAAACACAAACACAGGAAAAGAACATAAATAAAAGAGAAATCCAGCAAAGTGGAAAACGAGATAACTCCAAGGACAAGGTCTAACAATCAACATTTCTTGTTATAAGACAGAAAGGTGGGCCAACGGTCACACGGGTCAAAACATGAGGGGAAAAGGACTGTTCATGACCATTATACGGATGTTCCATTAGAATAATTCAAACTAGTTGCTTAGGGACTAGCTTTTCCTGACTCTGTTCTGAGGGGATATGGTATGGTACAGTGGAGCACTTTTTCCTGGGGAGGTACACATAGAACATTCAAGAGTGAGCTCAACCCAGAAGGTTCTTATGAGAAGACCCCTTGGTGTAGACAGCCAGGAATGCTCCAGA
>NW_003852429.1:3990843-3991699 GCF_000181295.1 Otolemur garnettii | reverse complement strand
GGGTGAGGAAAGGATGGACACAGGGGATGGTGGTCCTGGTTAATGAACACAAGGAGGGAGTCACATTTCTAAACATAATTTTATTTGTTGTATAGTTTTGACGCTAAGAACTAAAACAAAGTTTCACATGTGACTCTACAATAAATAATTAAAATCAACCAGGATACAGAAGAACCTAAAATGAAATACAAGCATAACAAATAGCAAATAAACCTAATTCTATTACCAGTGAATGTAAGCCCATCAAAGGAGATGGGGAGAAAATAGCTAAGCTAAGTAACTTGGGAAATCTATACAGTGCCTGGATACTACCACCTGGCTAAAGGCAAAATAAGCCATGTACAAGCACTGTGCTCCAGCCAGTAAGTATGTTTCTTAAAAGGGTCTGAGTTAAGAACTCTAACTTATATAAACTATGATTGGACAATATAGTGTAGATCGTGAGAACCCGTTTTCTCAAAGTTCAACAGTGATGTTACAAATAAGGAAAGAGAAAAGGCTAGACCGAACTTTGTGATATTGAACTTGCATCCTCAGTGCATGTGTGTGATGTGTATATACACATCATGAGAGTTGAGAGAACAATTAAAACATTTCTCTAACATTCAAAAATGTTTTTTAAATATGTACCTATAATTATGTGTTATAGTAACAGAAGGCTATTCATAAATTATCATATATCTCACTCTTATATTTAGCCCATTAGGAAGTTTTCTGAGTTATCTTAGTAAGACTATCCTGGCTCGGCACCTGTGGCTCAAGCGGCTAAGGCGCCAGCCACATACACCTAAGGTGGAGGGTTCAAATCCCCAGCCTGGGCCCATCAAACAACAATGATGGCTGCAACCAAAAAATG
>NW_003852429.1:3988631-3990523 GCF_000181295.1 Otolemur garnettii | reverse complement strand
ACACATAATTCCTAGCTAGAGGGTTTAATAGCAAGGACACTTCTTAACAGTCAGCATGTTCAGTGCCCAGACTTTGGTGCCTTGGTTTCTAATACCATTTTCCAATAAAAGGAACTATTGCTTCTTAGAGCAACAAGTTGATTCCGGCACTGAAGCAAGAAAAATACAAAAAGATGTTGGAATATCTTGCAATGCCAAAAATGAAGAACTGCTTCAAAAGGACAGAGACCATGTCAAACGGATATGGGATCCAAGGTTATGGAGCTCCCAATGTACAAACTTGCAATGACTTGAGCAACAAAAGAAATAATGATATTGAATTACACCTATGGAATAGACTAAATACCCATTAGTCCATTCTCATATAAATAAATGATTGAATAAATAAGGAGGAAGGTGAGGAAAAAAAATCCATTATTTTGGGAAGGACTCCAGCTGATACATACAGAGTCCAGAGGGGAATGTAAAATCACCATTATGCAAATCCTACAGTAATAGCTGCCATAGGTAAAATTCGTTTATGAATGCTAAGAGCAGGATAAAAGATCAAGGAGGAACAAGACGTTAGCATATATTTCATGTATTTTCCCTAAAGAAGTATGACCAACAATGGGGGAAAACTAGTTAACTCTACAGTGTAGAATCCCAGCAGACACCAGAGAACATCAGAAAAATCCAAACTGAGTTATGTTCTAGAAAAAAATCGACCAATACTTATAAAAAGAACAAGATTGTAAAGGATAAGGCAAGTTGAGAAACTGTCACAGATTACAGAAGACTAAGGGGATATGACCTCTTGATCCACGTGGGTTCCTGAAACATAAAAAGGATCTTAGGGGATAAACTAGCATTATTAAAATGAAATATGTAGTTAATGGTAATTTACCAAGGTTAGAGTTTCTAGTTTTGATTACTATTGATATATTATGGTTATATACGTAAGTTGTTAACATTAGAAAAGGTGAGTGATAGGTATGCATGAGTTCTGTTCTATTTTGGCAACTGTTTTGTAAGGTAAAAATTACTCCAAAATAAACGTTAAAAAATAATTTGATTTTAAGCAGATCAAGATCGGAGAATAACTATCTGTAAAGCTATTTCTTTAACCAAAGTTCCTGGGATATAAAGCCTGTATGTCAAGCTTAATGCATACGTATTAAACCCCTGGCAAATAAGAATCCTCTAATTTGGAATTTTATTCATTCAGATAAGGACTTGGCTTAAAGTGTCTTTTTTAAGTGATCACAAAAAAAGACTGTGTATGTTCAGGAGAATGTTAAGGTTTCTAGATGAGGTAGAGAAACCCTTGAAGCAAGAAATGGCATACTAATTAAGACTCATTCTTTTTTTTTTTTAGGATAGAAAAGTATAAGTTTATTTTTTATTAGTGAGAGGGAAGTGAGTGGGGGGAAGAGATGAGGAAGAGGAGAGAGCAAGGAATGAGAGAGGGGAAGACGGGGGATGGAGAGAGAGAGGAAAGAGAATGGGCGGCATCCCAAAGAAAGAAAGGAAGAACGCCTCCTAAGGTCACTCTTATTTCTGAAAGCCTGGAAAGCTCCTATGTGGAATTACCTAAGATAGAACCTGGCCAGTAAAAGGTCAAGCTTAAATCGAAAATCCCCTAATGCCTTCTACAAGGCAATACATTGACGCTTGCTCTCTCAATTAGTACAGATTACCACGACTGCCCTGTATACATGGAGACAGATTTATCAGGAACCATCACAGACACTTTCCTAAACGGAGAATGTAGCTCTCAAGTGACTGTTCCTCTGCTGAATTAAGAAGCTTCAGATTAAAAAATGTGCCTTTTATCTTATAATTGATTTGTAAAACGAGGCTTCTATTTTGTCATTTTGCATTTTCAAACTATCAATTTCTGCATCTTAAAA
>NW_003852429.1:3919966-3988462 GCF_000181295.1 Otolemur garnettii | reverse complement strand
TTTTAACATCCTGAGGCACTCAAAGGAAATGGATTTTAATATCTACAAGTTCTGCAAGGAAATTAAAGGTATCCTGAAACGAACTTCTCAAATCAAATTCCAAAGGAAATGTTAGAAAACATAGCAACTATTCGACATTAATCATCATGGGGTGCTTTTTAATGTTGCACAGCCATTATTAAACTATTTGAAATTTTGATCTCAAAATCTAATACTCCCAGGTGGGTAAGAAAACTCAGTATAAATCCATGAAGAAACTGCAGGACTGAGTGCAGCCCACAGACTCAGCCTCTGATCCGAGTTGCAGGCTCCAACCTCAAGTTGTTCTCAGGCCTCTCGCTTTGTTCTGGCAGCTTTCCAAAGAGGGACAGGTGGTTTTAGGGCATTTTCTTGGGTTACAAATCAAATAACATTTCATGGTTTTCACCTTTAATAGGCTAAGCAGAAGGCATTTGACAAAAGTCACCACAGAGGTTTGGAGAAATAATTTATACTCTTGGGCATTCTTAAATCAGTAACTTGGCTGATATGAGAGTCCAAAAAAAAAAAAAATCAAATAAAAAATCCTCACTGCTCCTCCAAATGTTGCATTGCAAAATGTACATCACATATATTTGTGTTCTTCCTTGGGGTGGGGGGTCTCCATGTCTGGAAACCATTGAGTAATTACACTTGTCATCACACACTGCATTTCATGGTGACAGTTGTGCCATGGGGCACGCAGGGAAGTAAGGACAATCCTGTCAATGAAGGAAATGAAGGAAAGCCGATGGGGGAAGCTTTCTTTTCTTTTTGTAAAATTAACAAATTCTGTGCCACGACTAAAAATTCAGAATTTGGCAATGGCTAGAATTGAACAAAGTAATCCTGTCGTTCAGGCACTAAGGATTGCAAAAGCCAAAACCAATAGAAAATAAATTTCCTCTTGGATTGCCTGCAACTACAAAAACGTCAACGTGTATGATAAATCCGATCATCATCAAGGGGTCCTCGAGTTTGCAAACTACATTTTGGGGAGCAATGGAGTCATGATGTTAAACATTCTCCTATTTGCATGGTAGATATTTCCCTGCACTTAATTAAGAGGCCGGAGAGCCCAGACACGGCCCATTTTGAGAGCACAGACTGGTGAGCAGGCTGTTACATGATTAACATGGAGGGGTAAAGATGGAGTAATTTCACAGAGAAGGAATATGCAGGCACCTCAGTGGTGCCTCGGAGAAGGAATTCTATGCATGATCCGGCAGAGACGATTAGGGAAGTTGGCCATGGGGCTATTTGGGCTGTGAAAACCCCCCGGGTAGTTCTTGGCATCCTGAACTACCAGGATATATAGAGCACTGCTATTCTCAACATCCAATCAGACATTTCCACGTTTGGTCCCACTGTGTCTCAAATCCAGCAGACTCTAAACAGACTGAAGAAATCCACATTTGCCCTTCCTCAAAACAGCTTCCTATCTGCTGACAGCACCACCTTTCTCTTGGGGACTTATCTCCCCCGTATCTGATATATTTCTTTTTTGCCCACTATTTTAGTCTCCTATACTTAGGCATGAAGTCCCATAAATGTGTCCTTCCAACTCTCCCACCATCAGTGTTTGTCCTTCTCCTTTCCTGCCATGCTTAGATGACATATCTAGTCTCCCTACATCTGACTCCGTCCTTGACCTAGCTGCCAGATGACTACTTAGATCCTGCCTCTCCCGGCATTAAAAAAGCCCTGTGCCTTGTCTCTGCCTACAAAGCAAAGAAAGCCATATATTTTTCCTGTTGTCAAAGCTTCCACAGACCCATCCTGACCAGTCTTACCTACCTCACAGTACACACCAGCACGTAAGTCTATCAGAGCTTGGCTGGTCCTCTCACAAGCTCCCACTCACAGCACACTCTGCTTATTCTGACCTTCCTGCCACTGTTTTCCCATCCTGGGTCATTCACCTGAGCAGGGCCAAGGTCATCTCTGCTGGGATGGGTCCTACCTTTCAGGAACTAAGGCAAATACAGAAACAGGTATGAGAAGAAGCTCACCCAATGAAGTCTGCGTCTTCTAACCTTGTCCCATTAGTTCTTACTGGTTGTGATCTGACCGTTTTCCTTCTGTTTGAAGTTTGCCCTTGTGATCTGTTTGGCTTTCATGTTTCCAGCGCCCTACCATTTCCCCATCTGCTCGTCTGCTCTGTGCCTCCCACCTTCACATGTCTGCTTTCTTTGCAGGTTGTCACGGGTTATTCACCTGGACAGACCCACATTGCTTCGGCCCCAGTGATACCTCTGTGGACGGGCCTTATCCCTTGGCGACTTATGAGCTGTATTCTCACAAGGCTAAGAGGCAGGTACTAGCATCTCCAGTTTGTTGATGAGAAAACTGAGATTTACAAAGAATAAATAATGTTCCCAAGTCAGAGAGATTATACATAGTAGAGTCAGAATTTAAGCTCGAGCAGTCACTCAAGTATTGGTGCTCTTGACCCAAATCTACTTTGAAAGCACACATCTCTTTGAAAAATCATAGTTTTTCAGGTCTTAGGGCCAGGTTTTGTGGGTTTTATTTTTTATGTGTCTGCTATGTATGTGTCTAGTCTAGATCTAAGCACAAAAATATCTAACAAATATTTTTTAAAGGAAATTAGATGTATTCACATATTGAGCCATGTTATGCAAATTATAGAAATGTTAATGGTCCAAATCTTTATTTTCCAGTGGAGTACCCACTTGATCCATATGGTGATTGAAATTTAAATTTGTTAAATATACCTTGATTGTGGTAATCACTTTACAGTATGTGCTATAAAATCATCACATACTCCTTTAATGTATACAAGTTTTATTTGCCTATTATACTTCAATAAAGTAGGAAAACAGTAAAAATAAATAAAATGAGGGTGGCGCCTGTGGCTCAAGGAGTAGGGCACCGGCCCCATATGCTGGAGGTGGTGGGTTCAAACCCAGCCCCAGCTAAAAACTGAAAAAAAAAAAATAAATAAAAGTAAATAAGATGAAAAAAAATTAACTTCTCAGACATACTAGCCACATTTTAAGTGCTTAAAAGCCACATGTGACTTACGTACACTACATGTACACTAATTAAAATTAAATACAACTCAGTTGATTGGTCTCAGTAGATAGATGTCAAATGCTGGTGGCCACCATGCTGGACAGCACAGACAGAACATTTTCATCATCATAGAAAATTCTATTAGTGCTGACTATAGCAAATTCTCAACTTCCCCCAATATATCTTATCAACCCATGTAGCCAGAGACTAACGTACTTCTTAAACACTTAGTCAACGTTACATCAGGGCAGAACCAGGCTCTGAAGCCTAATTCTGGCATTGCAACTTAATGCTGTGTAACCTTGGACAGGTCACCTAACTTCTCTGGTCTCGAGTTTCTCATCTGTAAAGTAGAGGTCATAATATTAACTGCTTAATAGGGTTGTTGTAAGGTTTAAAAGTGTGAAATCGCTGCAGTATTGTCTAAATTGCTTTATTGCATAAAGTCAGTGTCTAGCAAATATTAGCCGTCCAGTGTTTTCCCAGTGAGATCCAGCAACACAGAAAGAAGGGAACAGTTTCTTACAACTCTTTCTTAGCTTTAGAATTTGTGGTTGCAATTCAGTAGCAATACACATGAAACCTTCTCTCAGGGACAAACATGGCAAGAACATGTCTAGATCTTCCATCAATAAAGTATAATATTAGTAACGTGGTAAATTGTGCCACCAAGTTCTTAGCAAATATTTTAAATTCAGCCACAGGGATTCAGTTGAAAATGCTTCAAGCCTGGCTAATGAAGGGACACACAGGTGTCACCTAGTGCAGGCCTCTTTTATAAATCAGCTCCGCCTCCTCCCAGTGCACTGGGTGTTGGTATTTGGTGAATCATTACGAGATACTCCTGTTGGGACTATGATGATTGGAATTCCCTCATCCGGCTGGTTCATACCCAGAGATTTTGGTTTATGGAATACATCTCTATAACTGTGTTCAACTCAGAAAAGTTTGAAATGCTACACTATTTTTAAAGATAGAGAATTAATGTGACAATAGTCAAAGTCATTGCACTTAGAGAACCGGGAGATACATGCACCAGTAATAACACGGAAGGCTCCAAACAGCTTTCACGTGCGACTGTGATGGATGCTGAGACGACTTTCCCTCTGGAGGAAAGGTGCCGTCTTAGAGGAGTCCTGCCTCCTCTGAGAGAACACATGGCTTCCAACGTGCCTAAACACATGTGAACTACTAGAGAGTCAGGCGGAGGGCTGGGATAGAAAAGGACTCCCAGCCTGACTCAGCCTGAGAACCCCAGCTCTGGCAATCAAATGAGTGGTCATCATTGCTTCCCAAACTCTCTCCCATCCACTGACTTGTTCATTCTACCCAATAGAACTCTTAGGGCCTTCATTAAATCAGTTAATTTCCTGAGCATTGATATTTCAGTGGTGAACATCGAGAGGCTTATTTGGCATTAAGTGTCAGTGTTATCTGTCCAGATAATCCCTGCCCCTTAAAGAGTAAAAATGTGATGCATATGAATATATATCCCTGCTTGGGGTAAGGCCATATATTCAACTACTTATTTTTCATTTCTCCTTCTAATTTTCACTTCTTCAGAGGTTGGAATGAAAGGAATTCTTAGCATAGCAAATTATTTAAATGCATGCAAAGAAAAAAAATTGAGGACACATCCTTTTCATGTGGGATTTTTATGTAAGCTGTTATACGAAGGACAAAGCATATTTCATGTTCTATTTTAATTTTAATTCTCTCCTGGCTATCTGACCAAATATCTATAGACAGAATATTTTTAAGTGATTTGCAAGCTCAAAGTTTTCCCGTACCATGAAGGTCCTCGCAAGTTTAAATTATTCTGTGGACATTTATGGCAAGTCTCCCCATAGAGTAGCAAATGAAAACACGCCTTAACCAAAAGGATAATTAACCGTGGTTTTGTCTTCTAACCTGGTATCTACCCTGGGTTCTTTGGATGGGTGGTCATAATAAATAAGTCACAAGTCAACAAGATGAAAAGATGATTCTAAATAACTATCTTTTATAATTGTTTGAGAAAACAAGCCTGAGGAAAATGAAAACTCATTTCAAAAATGACTCAAATGTACAGATATGAGGAGCAATTCTACTCTTTAGATAACCATGAATTAAATGAGTTTTCAGAGCAATTGGAATACACATATATATATATATATATATATACATGTACTTAATGTAAAAATTGTGTTTAGGGGATAAGAAATCTAAGTTCTACCATTTAACACTACCATGATTTACACATTTTAATAAAGTGTTGCTACATCACACAAAGATTTACTATTTAGGTTAAAATAAGGATTTTTCACTTTCATTGCTACTCAGGACTTTTAGAGTGCCCTAAATGCCTCCGAAGGTAAACCTACCTTCCTTTATTCTATTAAATTGGTCACCACATGAAGGACTCTGTGGTTATGGTAACCATAAGATCTGTTACAAATTTGCTGTTTTTGAGTAGCTATTGTTTCATGTTTTATTTCTACTTTCTTAGCTCTATTTATAGTTCTTATTTTCTAGTTTCTACAATACAACAATTTCTCCTATAATATGTTCTTATCTTCTGCAACTGGAATTGCTAAGAATGTCATTGGGCTAATGCTCATAGGGTTTGATTTTTGCCTGGGTTTCTGGGCTTTTTGGAATCTATTTAATTGCATCCTAAAGAATTATCAGAGGGCGGTGCCTGTAGCTCAAAGGAGTAAGGCACTGGCCCCATATGCTGGAGGTGGCAGGTTCAAACCCAGCCCCCAGCCAAAAATTGCAAAAAAAAAAAAAAAAAAAGATCACTTCTGCATTGCTGGTGGGAATGCAAGCTATTTCGTCCCTTTTGGAAAGAAGTTTGGAGAACACTCAGGGATCTAAAAATTGACCTGCTGTTGGGTCCTGCAATTCCGCTACTAGGAGTATATTCAAAAGACCAAGAAACACTTTTTAAAAAAGATATTTGCACCAGATTATTCATTGCAGCTCAAATTGTAGTAGCCAAGTCATGAAAGAAGCCCAAGTGTCCATTGACCCATGAATGGATTAATAAATCGTGGTATATGTATACCATGGAATACTATGCAGCCTTAAAAAAGATGAGGCCTTTACATGAAGCCTTTTATGTTTATATGGAGGGATTTCAAACATATTCTCCTGAGTAAAATGTCTCAAGAGTGGAGGAAAAAGTATTCAATGTGCTCAGTACTTCTATGAAACCTACCTATATTTACTCATACTTTCTTATGAAAGCTAGAACACAACTATAACCCAGGATGAAGGAGAGAAATGGAAGGGAAGGAAGGGGGAAGTTTTGGCAGAGGGAGGCTAAAGGCGGGACTCCACCCTTGGAGCATATGACAAGGGTACAAGTCAAATCTGTGAAGTGTAGAACATAGATGTTTTGGCAGAATAATCAAGTAAGCGAGGTGAAAGCTATGCTGAGTAGTTTAATGTAACCATGTCAGATTGTATTAAAAAAAAAATAAAGCATTTATTCTAAAAAAAGAATCATCAGATATTTTCTGTAGGCGCCAAAGGCCAGGTACTCTGTGTTATAGCTTGAAACTGAAAACATGACAATAAAAACTCTAACATTAAAGTCAAATGTCAGTGAACAAAAACAAGGACCTTTTAATATAAATATCACACCGAGCTATTTATTTATAGAAAACACCAAAATTGAAATCTAAGTTAAAATAAAAATGTAAAATTCCAAATACAAAGCAATTTTCTAGCTACCTTGAATCATTTTGATGAGCTCTCCCTTCTCCTGGTAAACTAAAACCTTCTGTTGCTGGTTTTCATAGAAATTAGAGAGAGAAACTGGGGAAGGCATTTCAGTGAATGTCCTTTCACAAATAAAACATCTTGTATCCTAGTTAATGTTATAATTGCAAAACGGGCATGCCTCACTTCAGGTCATTCGTTTGTGTCATGTTGTACCATCTTGAAGGTCTAGTCTAGAATATCCTAATGTAGTAATCAGTAAATAGGAATTGAAACAACCAAAGTTTTAAGTTGTATAGAAGTTGACTTATAAGGGACCCCAAAATAGATGAACAGAAGTTAATATTAGGCGTAAAAGAAACACACACACACACAGAGACACATTGCAATGACTATTGGAGTATAATATCAACCAATTTTAGGTTTGGTGTATATTACCTGCTTTGATCCATGGGAAAATTGCTTGATTCAGAACAGAAATTGCAGTCCTGTGTGTCCCTTGGGCTGCCTCCTCAAGACCAGCATTAGCAAGTGTTTAGAGGTTAAGAAATGCCTCTCTATATTTGCGGAATAGCCCCAGGCATGATGCCACCCGTAAGGCATTAACCCTCTTGTGCAAAATAAAAATACTTCCCCATATGCAGAGTTCAGAGTAAACATTTTTTTCTAAACTTAGGTAATTGATAACAACTGTGGCCAGCGATGGGCTATTGGGTGTCAGCCAACTGTTTTCTTTTATTCAGGGAGTAGTTAATGTCACTTATGCATTCTGCCAGCGTTAAAGGTAGAACAGCACAAGTGATAAATGTCCCCCAGAAATGAGAAATATTAAATCAATAATTGTAAAAGGAAGGCAGAGTATTAGGAGGGGTTAGATTTCAAAGGCTAGAAAACAGTGTTTTTTGGGTTTTAAGAAATCTTAGTGCTTTTAATGCATAAGGGCAAAAGTGAGTTCTCCAGCTAACAGAACAGACTTTAAAATCCTGGCTTTGGCTTTTGTTCCTCAATTTAAGACTTGTGTTCCTGGACTGTATTATCAAATAGGCTCTTGTATTACATAAAGCGGAGAGGAAGGTGGCTCGAAAGCTTCTGCTAAATGCAATTCTAGAATTTTCTCATTTTCTTTGGTCTCAAGGAAATAATTTTCTACATTTCGAGTCTACAGGTTTTTACAACCTGGTTTCAGGATATATCAGCCGGAGTCATATACTTGACTGTGGAATTTTTTGTCACTGAAAAATTTCTTATCAGATTTATATTCTAGAATTTCATGCTTCAGACAGCATTTGAAAGCGTATTCTCTTATACAAATGCTTGAAATCGTTCCTTGTGTTTATTTTACATCCTTCTGAAGTATAACACCATACAGTTCTGCACATTTTATAAAAGAAAATTTGAGTTCACTTACTGGAAACAATAAATATTTATCATCTAATTTCAAATAAGGCTTATCCAGCAGCATTTTTGCCAAATACAAGGTTGTGAATTACCTTCCGGATTAACAACTCTTACAGGTCCTAAAAAAGTCATTCGTGCCCCCAAAGTAGCCATTCGTTACGTGACACTAACACAGCTTTCTTGTGGTTGGCTCCAATTTACAACGTGATAGCAGCTGTCACCAAGAAAGAATCAGGTTCATTATCTGATTTGTTTCTGCCGTCCCTGCACTCACAGAGTCCATTAACAACAGGGATATGTGATTATTAAATTACTGAATTAGTCATACTTCCATTACAAGAGAAGACCTACAAAGTAGAGCAGCGATTCCCTTCCATTTCTCTGTCTGGTTCTTTCCATCTGTTCCATTCACAGGAGCTATACTGAGTGCTGTTCTTAGCAAGCCGGGGCCTTGCCTGTTCCCTGATCTGTCCCTGTGCTCAACCCACAGCAGATTTCACATCAGGCACTCGGGAAGCACATGCTGGATTAATGAATAAATGAAGAAATGAGTAGCACTGCCTGAGGGCAGGGCCTCGTGGACCTGCCACTGGTGTTACAGCTTCTTGGGTTTCACGTTTGACACTCTCATGCCAGTTCTCTGTCCTTGTGTGTCTGGAAAGCCAATCATCAGTCAGTTTAAAAGGAAGAAGAAAACCCAGGAAGTTGGATACCATTAGTTGGTCAGGCTACGAACATCCAAGGCCTGAATTAAACACACACACTACTCTGCTGTTTTCTTTTCTTCCCGAGACAGTCTCACTCTGTTATGTAGACTGGAGTGCCCTGGTGTCATCAAGCCTCACTGAACCCTCAGACTTGTGGGCTCAAGTGACCCTCCTGCCTCCTGAGTAGCTGAGACTACAAATGTGCACCAACACGTCCTGCTAATTTTTCTATTTTTAACAGAGAAAGAGTCTTGCTCTTTCTCAGGCTGGTCTCAGACTCCTGGTTTTAAACAATCCTCCCTCCTTCGCCTCCCAAGTACCAAGATTACAGGAACGAGCCACTGCGCCTGGCCTCTGCTGGCTTCCACACCACCACCACTGGAGGGCATCTATAGGTCTGGGAATTCAACCTTTATGAAAAATAATGTGAATTCTCCAAGTCAGTTGAACTCAGTGGCAATGGTGGTGGTGAGACTTGATCATAAAACCTGTCAAAAATAGAACAAATGGCTTTGGGGTGGGGAACCTGGGATCTTGGGGCCACATGTTGTCTTTCTGGATCCCTGAGTGCAGATTTTTGACTAAATCCAAATTTTACAGAACAAATCCTTTTATAAGGAGATTTTGTTCTGTGAAGTCTAGGTTTGGTCATGGGACCACCTGGGGGATCTGGAGGGCCACAGATGACCTTGAGGCCACAGGTTTCCCACCTAACTAGCATTGAAATTGTCACAGAAACTAAGAAAATATCTGGGGGCTATCTTTTAACAGTTATACCTGTACATGCTCTAGCTGTTCAGTATCAATTATATTTCATAAGCTAATTCAATCCCACCTTTACGATTTTATTCTAAACTTAGCAAAGTAGGGCTTCTCTAACTCCCTAGTCTAGGCCAACTTCTCTTGCTGAGTAAACACATGGCATCCTGTGCTTCTATTATTGTAACAGTTAATTAATTTAACTGCATTAAATTCCCTCAGAACAAAATAAGTATGCGTGTAGCTTATTCAGTATAGTGACTTGGATTAATATGCTAAGATTATTAGGGTCTTTGCTAACTGGGGTAGCCTAAAAAGTCAGATTATATAATGGGGACAAAAATCATCTTAAGGTCTCACATTTATGCTTGCTGTTAAAAATACTTGATCACATTTGATGATAAAAAGTAATATAGAATAAAATAGAATCCCTGCTTTTATCTCACTAACCTTTGCCTCCCTATGCTGGCAACATTTTTGTTTCTTAAATCTGTCTCTGATTCTCCTAAGTCTATAAAATCTTAGAAGCTTCCAGATGTTTGAAGGAGGCTGACCCATGCAGCCTCGATTTTAAAGTAGGCGTAAGATTTATTGTAGCCACATCAAGGTAATTTCAGCCTTGACTTTTGTGTTTCCGAGCTCGGTGTCATCTGCAACATGGCCTCTTGTCACATAGCTAAGTTCTTATCTGTGAACTGTTGGCATCAATGCCAAACGCTCCAGATAACCACAGGATATTACTGAAATGAGTTCTGTCTACAAACTGTGTCTCCCTCTAGGAGATTTAATTTAATGTGAGCATGTTTCAAGGAAATCATTTTGCATTTAGGCAGTATTCAGAAAGCCAGGCAGGGATATTCAGAAAGCCAGGCGCGGATAAGTTGTGAATGAATACACAGCACCACCTGGGACAGGGGCTGAGCAGAGACTGTCAGTGCCTCCAATGAGGGTTTTCTCCTACACACTCTCACTCCTGAGAGTGAGAACAGGCTGAAACCACTCTGCCCTTCCTTCGGGTCCCGCCAAGCACAGGAGTGCAGTGTGGCACACCCATTCATTTATGTAACTGGTGGAAGCTAGGCTGTGCTTTGTACTGGGAAACCATTCCTGCTACCTGCAAGCAGGTGAACGGGGCTGCCGGAGGTGAACCAAGGTGTTTTTCAAGTCCTCTGAAGGGAACGACTAACATCTTCTTCAACATTGTCAGCAACGTTTCATAAAAAGGCTCTTCATGTAAAACGTAGAGTTCTTTCTCTTTCCTGCAATGGTTACTGGATAAGAATCTTTTGAGCACCTCCTCTGTGTAGGGCATGGAGTTAAACATCTTGAAGGAGAACTATAAAAATGCATACTGAATAGACTCCTCTTTTTTTTATTTTTTTTTGAAGATTAAAATAACCCCAAACTACAGAACTTCAGAAGTGGATGGAATATCACTAGGGTTTTTACTTGAACACTTAAAACATTTCACTTTATAAGATAACGGCCTTTCTTTCGACATGATCCAGACACCAACCGAATTTCAAATAGTCACTAATCACTTGCAATTAATTGGTGGCCTTGCAAAGATCATAAAGCTGTGTCACCAATTTGACTCTTGTTTTTACGGATGGTTGTTTGCACTTCAATAGTAACATTTTAGATGGAGAGATAATAATTAGAGAAAAAAAATCTATGAAATGTATTCACTGGGACATTAACATAGCAGGCAAAGAAAGCCCACAGGGCTGACAGCAGTGGGGGTTCAGGGTTTGCTGAAAAGATGCTGAGAACCTGAGAGTGATGTGCTGTAGGTGCCCACCAGAGAGAGGGCTATTACATGGAGCTTTTGTTAGATGTACTGATTTGCTCACTGATCTTTGCCGCTGTATTCATGAGCTCTGTAATGCTGTCATCTTGGATGTATCTGTGTGGAAAATGGAGTTGGCATATTTGACTAATTCATGCAGTAAATTTGTGAACTAACATTGCAGATTTAGACAAGTATTAGCAATGATGTACTTTGCTCCATATGTCTATGTTGGTGGTTAGTTCTCAATGCCATACCAGAACCAAAAGACAGAAACTGTAGAAATGTTCTTAGAGACCACTGGGACTCACAGGACAAGAGACAGGGGAAAAGGGTATGAAATACATTCACAGAGGACCAACCACAAGGCTCTCTCTCCATTAAAGGACATCCAACACAAGGTGGGTTCAAATTTTGGTTTTTAAGTCAAATGTTTTTCTAGACATTTAGTTACACCTCAATTGGCATCCAAGAAACCTGACTGTTAGAGAGTTTAAAGATTTGTTTTCCATTAAAACAGCCAACAAGTATTGAAAACAAAGAGCCAGTTAAGAAGTCACTGTTGCTCTTACAAGTTAAAAAGCCCATACTCTCATTGTCGATGATGTCCTGTTCTCAGTAACGAAATGCACACGCCCGCTTTCATCAGTAACTCGCAGGCTGACCAAAGGCAAAGGGACTTTGCCAGGAATTAAGGCAGTTTCAAGGAAAAAGTAGGAATGATCTGTATGACTCCAAATGATGCTGTGAGGTTTACTCTGATCTAAAATATGCAAATCTTTTTAGATTTATTCATGAAAGTATCTTTTTTATTACCAATACTTGGGTATTTTGTCTCTGCCATAAAATCAAAACCTTATTATCTTTGATGATCAAGCTTATTCTTTTTTTTCATTGATACCTCTTTCGAAAATCTTAGCAAAGAACAAAAATCTTAGTGTAGAATCATGTCACTTTCGACGATTAACCTTTTAAAACTCCATCTTTTTTCAAATAAAGCAACACAAGATCATTCAAACAGATTTTGTCCTCCCACTGAAAGGAGAAAGAACAGCACTTCAGTTTATTTTTTCTGCAAATGATTCTGAGATTTTGTTAGGACTTCCATTTGAATCTGCCCACTCTAAAGCCTTCTCTCCTCCACTTCAATACCATTTCCTCAGGCCTTCCTGAGCAAAATAGCAAATTAGCCCATAGGCCTGACTGTGAGGCGGAATCTCATTACCTGAGCACTGCTTTGCCCAGTGACCTGAGGTTTCTCTGAATTTGAACACATCTTACATCTTTTCCTCTCTCCTACCCAAACCGTAGATGTCAGAACACGTTACTAGTGCAGTCTGCTTTCGAGGTTTGCATAAGTGACGAAGGCCCTCTGAGGCTGACAAATGCCACTGCTATTTTCACCACTCTGCCTGTCACTACGTAATTGCAGTAAATGTAGTTGAAAGTACTTTTATTTGAAGGCCATTTGACAGAGGGGGAGAAAACACATTTACTCTTTCAAGGCCTGTGTAGTTTCCTGAGAGAAGCCTATAAAATGTGTCCTTTTATCCTTGGATGGCAATTTGGGAAATATCTTTGGGTGACGCAAACCTCTGAATGATTCTGTAACCCAAGCGCACAGCTGTGTTCACGGACCTTCCCGCCTTCTCTCTCCCTCTCCTCGTTCCACTTCCAAATACCGGGAGCCCCTGTCATGCTCTGTGCTCCAATCCTTCTTTGCCACAGATTAAGAGAGAAAGTTTGCATATTTTTGCCAAAATATTGAGTTATGTCCATTCTTAGAAGTTTAAGAAAAACATTGTTTACTAGTACCTATGATTATCTTGAGATAATACAAATAAAAAAGAGACCATCCTATGCCTTTTATTTTTTTTTAAAAAGATCCCTTTCTAACTTGTTCCTTCTCAGAGGGGCTCACTAAAATCAACAAGATGGCTTTTATCTTCATCAGCGAGATCAGCTAATTCAAGACAGCTGGTTTGTGCAATCGTGCATACGACTGTTATATACAATATACGAGAAAGTCTCATTTTTCAGCATAAAAACAGAAGAATAATGTCAGAGTGTTTATAATTCGCTAAAAGCTGTGTTTTGATAATCCTCCCGGACTGTGCGAATCAGCGTACCTTCTGACCTGCCCATCAAGACTCATGAACGCTTGCTGTCCTCCCACCTCTGTTCTGGTGCGCGCTCAGGGGCTTCTTACCTATAAACAGATTCCACTCTGTGTCCAGGTCAGCCTGGTTCGCCAGGCATCCCTTCATGACGTTCAGGCAATAGTTGTTGCAAGGCCTCACGGTGGGGAGTCCCCGGCAGTACGGACAGTACAGCATCTTCATGAGAGCGCGGATGCACCCTGGGGTTGGGCTGACCTGTAGATTTATTAAAAAGAAAAAGAAAATCAGAAAAAAAGAAGGACAATGGGGAGAGAAAAGGAAGGAAGACAATTTCACCTTAATAAAAAAAGAGGTAAAATGAATCTGATAAATCTCAACCACCAAAGCAGAATGCTAAGGGACCTACCAGAATCTTAACCCTTGGTAAGTCTCATGCCTGAAGCTTATTAATTCCCATTTAAACGCTTCAGCTTGGCTGGCCTCGTAATAGTCAATTGTTTTGAAATGGCCCTGTCAACATTTTGATATCTATGTCATTGTAATTCAACCCTAAAGCCTAGACACTGTTTCATTGCAACAGAACATGAAATGAGATAATGCATGTGAAAGCAGTTTGCAAAGTTAAAAGCCCCATAAAAATGTAGGTATGATTAAAGTTTAATGTGACGCCGTTAGAAAATTTCCCAAATGGTTATTTAACCCTGTTTCTAAAGACGATTGACAGATACATTTCCTTTGTACATATTTTTTTTTTTTAAAGAATCAATATCAACTTGTGTGGAATTTTTCAAATCCAGGTCTGCTAAGAAGCAATGAAAGTACTAAGGTACCATCTTTAGGCATCTTCAGCTTTGCGGTTCTGGAAAATTCTTGGAAAATTTCGAATTTCAAGGGCCCAGTGTTGAATGTGAGGAGAAATCTTTGCAGCAATTCAGAGTAGCTACTAATGAGCTGACTGGGAAGAGCTATGTGCTGGGACTAGGAAAAACAGTGCTCCTAGATTCATCAATTCTGAACCAATAAGGACTTTTTAGGCTCACTGAAAATTTTAATATGATTTCAAGAGCAAAGAATATTTAAAACAGTACGGATCAAGATTAGAAAAAAATAAATAGAAAACTTTGCCATGACTAGATGCAAAACTGATTGCCATAATTATTTGGTTGGTGCCACATAATTTTGAAATTTTAGTCATATGTTACTGTACTTGGGTAGATCTGAGGAAACAAAAAATCCTTCTATCATTGGCCCACTTGGGAGCTGTGATCTTAGCAGACAGACCTGAGCCAACCGGTGACATCTACCTAACAAGGACACTCAGATGGTGTTATTGATAAAGCATAACACCAGTGTAGCAGTAAAAAACTATTTCCACATAAATGGATATTTTCAAATACTATTGATCTATGAATCTATCCTTTACCTAGAAATAAAATAGGAGATTTTTAATGCAAAGTCTTTATTTGTCTGTAATTTTCTGAATTTTACTCTGTACACTGACAAAGTTGCTAATAAATTATTTTAGACAATTTCTAATCCTTCTGGAATTTTTTCATTGGCTTTTGGAATTTTATAAAACATTTTAAACATATGGAAAATTTTAAAGACTTTTAAATAGCTGTATTTCCACTCCTAGCTCGTACAATTTATGTTTTTCTGCATGGGTTTTTTCATACATCTATCCATCCTTCTATCCATCCGTTAACCACCTTATATTTTATGTCAAAGTAATAGCCTTTTATTCCAAAGTAGTATCCTTTTGATTTTCCTAGTAATTTAATATTGGCTTGAATAAAACAAGATCAACAAGATCAATAATAGAAAGTTAGTTTGACTATAACTCAAACAAATGAAGTAAAATATACTTAGCCTTTACTTATAAAGGTATTTGGAGAGTAGTTTACTTAGTAACCATTAATTATAAAACTCATTTTCCAACAACATAAACAAAAGCAGATAATGGATACAAAAGTAAAGAGTCTGGTAATTTTTTTATTTAAGATGCATTAGTGCTATGATACGATTTTCCCCAGGTAGGCTATTTTGTTGACAATGTCAAATTTTATAGACAGTTGGGCAGTACTGTTTAAAGAAAACTTTTTATCCACATGTATGCTAAGCCATTCATAAAAAATCACAGGAAAAAATTTGTATTCTCATACACAATCAATGTGAAATTTCAAATTCTTATACATTTTCCTTATTTGGCATGTTTGTAAACTTTTTTAATTTAACTTTTATTAAATCATAACTGTATATAATAATGGGGTACAGTGTAATGATTTAATATATAATGTGAAATGCTTAAATCAAACTGATAAACTTAACCATCAACTCACTTATTTTTTTGTGGTAAACGATTTATAATTTACTCTGATTTGTTTTGAAATGTATCCTTGTATTGTGCACATTAGGTGAGATCCCTCCTTCCACTCCTCCCTTCCTCCCTCCCCTCCTTCTTTCTGGACTATATTTGTGTTTTATCATTCATATGAATGTGCAGGTGATTATATGTTGGCTTCATAATATCATTGATTACATTGGATACTTTTTATTCCATTCATGAGATACTTCACTAAGAAGAATGTGTTTCACCTCCATCCAGGGAAACATAAAAGATGTGAAGTCTCCATCTTTTTTAATAGCTGCATAGTATTCCATGGTAAACATATACCACAATTTGTTATTCCATTCATGGGTTGATGGGCACTTGGGCTGCTTCCAAGACTTGGCAATTATGAACTGCACTGTAATAAACATTCTGGTGCAAATGTCTTTGTTGTAAAATGATTTTTGTTCATCTGAGTAGAGACCTAGTAATGGAATTACAATATCAAACTGTAGGTCAACTTTTAGCTCCTTGAGAATTCTCCATACTTCTTTCCAAAAAGGTTATATTAGTTTGCAATCCTGCCAGCAGTGTAAAGTGTTCCCTTTTCTCCACATCCATGCCAGCATCTGTAGTTTTGGGATTTTGTGGTGTGGGCTAATATGACTGGAGTTAGGTGATATCTCAGAGTAGTTTTGATTTGCATTTTTCTGATAATTAAAGATGATGAGTATTTTTTCATGTGTGTATTGGCCATTTGCCTGTCATCTCCAGAGAAGTTTCGGTTGAAGTCTCTTACCCACAAAGAAATGGGGTTATTCTTTTATTGATAAATTTGAGGTCTCTGCAGATTCTAGTTATTAGACCTTTGTCAGAATCATAACCTGCAAAAAATCTTCTCCCATCTGAAGGCTGTCTGTTTGCTTTACTTGCAGTGCCCTTGGTTGTGCAGAAGGTTTTAGCTTGATCAGATCCCAGTAATATATTTTTGGTGTTGCTTCAATTGCTCGGGGGTTCCTTCTCATAAAATATTTTCCCAGGCCATTATTTTCAAGCATTTTTCCTATACTCTCTTCTAGTATTTTTATAGTTTCATGCCTTAAAATTTAAATCTTTCATCTAGTGAGAATCAAATTTTGTTAGTGGTGAAAGGTGAGGGTCCAGTTTCAGTCTTCTACTGGTCACTAGCCAGTTCTCCCAGCACCATTTGTTAAATAGGGAATCTTTTCCCCAGTGCATGTTTTTGTTAGGCTTATCAAAGATCAGTGGTTGGGTTCATCTCTAATTCTCTATTCTATTCCATAGATCTACATCTTTATTTTTATGCCAGTACTAAGCTGTTTTGATCACTATCGATTTGTAGTATAACCTGAAGTCTGGTAACATGATGCCGCCAGAGTTGTTTTTATTTCTAAGTAATGTATTGGCTATTTGAGTCTTTTTCTGATTCCATATAAAATGAAGTACTATTTTTTCAAGTTCTTTAAAGTATGATATTGGTGCTTTGATGGGGATTGCATTAAATCTGTAGATTGCTTTGGGTAGTATGGACCTTTTAACAATGTTGATTCTTCCTAGCCATGAGCATGGTAAGTTTTTCCAGTTGTTAACATCTTCTGCTATTTTTTTCTCAGGGTTTCATAAGTTTCTTTATAGAGATCTTTCATGCCCTTTGTTAGATAAATTCCCAAGTATTTCATCTTCTTTGACACTACTGTAAAAAGAATAGAGTCCTTGACTATTGTTGGTATATATAATAGCTACTGATATGTAAGTATTAATTTTGTATCCTGAAACACTGCTATATTCCTTGATCACTTCTAAGAGCTTTGTAGTTGAGTCCCTGGTATAAAATCCTGTCATCCATGAAGAGTGAGAATTTGACCTCCTTTGATCCCATTTGAATACCCTTGATTGCCTTCTGTTGCCTGATTGAGATGGCTAGGACTTCTAGTACTATGTTGAATAGCAGTGGTGACAGTGGACATCCTTGTCTAGTTCTAGACCTGAGTGGAAATGTTTTCAATTTTACTCCAATCAATATGATATTGGCTGTGGGTTTGCTGTAGATGGCCTCTATCACTTTTAGAAATGTCCCATCTAAGGATACTTTCTTAAGTGTTTTAATCATGGAAGGATGTTGGATATTATCAAAAGCCTTTTCTGCACCAATTGATAAAATCATATCAAAAAATTTTATTTTATTTATGTGGTGCATTATAAGTACAGATTTACGTATGTTGAACCAAACTTGTATCTCTGGGATAAAACCAACTTGATCATGGTGTATAATTTTTTTGATGTGTCATTGAATTGTTTGAATATTTTTGTATTGATATTCATTAATGATATTGTTCTATAGTTTTCTTTCTTTGATGGGTCCTTCCCTGGTTTGGGAATGTTTGCAATCTTGTAATTCTGTGCTATAGGATTTTATTTATTTTCTGAAGACTTTCAATTTCTTTCCTGCTTCTGATTCTTTTCTCCAGGGAAGTGCCCTATTTTCAGTCAAGCTGACTAAGCTATTTCCACCTTTGATTCTGTTGGATTTTGGGTTTTTCACCATTAGTATTACATGATACTTTACTTTTTCTCAATTCAGTGTCCCAGTATAAAACCTGGAACATCTGCCAACATTAAAAATGCCAGTTTGACATCTCTCGGACATCATGGACTGTCTCTTTCATCAGTATAATCGCTACGACAACGCATAACATGTACATCATATAAAAAGTATTGTGAGGATTTAGGTACTTGTTAAGTGCTTTTTGAATCAAATTCTTTACTGCATTTATCAATTTCTTGGCCAGACTGATATTTTAAAAAAAGGAATAAGATGGTTTTATACATCTGAACATTCAATTGTTGCTTTTTAACTTTGTTTGCAAAGGCTATTGATTGCATTAATTCCAAAGCTTTGCTTTTTATATTATGTTGGAACCAGTACCGTTTTCTCCGTCTGACATTTCAGAAGAGTCTCCAACTCAGAGTAGCAACCAACAGAGAAAATTGAACAGCCTTAATAATCTAAAAGAACAATGTTGTTCAAGTTAAATGTGGGTCTCCAAGTACTTTTGGAAATGACATCCTTCCTGTCAAATAAAGGGCATTTGAAGAAGAAGAAAATGGAGCACAGGGGATCAGAGTTGAAGCTTTCATGTCCACATTTTTTGAACTTACACAACTACGTGCTTGAATTAAAATTTAAAAAGACAATCAGTTCAAACTGAAGACTTATAAAAGTCTCTGAGAAAAGGCTGTTTTAAATGCCAATTGTGTGAAGAGATATTTCTATTTTTAATAGTGTTTTATAATTGTGCTATATTCTTTAAAGATCTTTTTATTTTGAAAGTAACATAGACTCACAAAAATTAAAGTCCCTCAATGGTGTTATATAGTTGTGGGAAAAATATCCAGATGAGGAAACGGACATTAGCACACTGCCGTTAACTAATCCACGGTATGCACTTTATTCAGGTGTAAGGTTTTAAAGCTGCATTCTTGTGTGGGTACACAGTACTATGCAATTTTATATCACGTATAGGTTTGTGTAATCACCATCCTGATCAACATCCACAACTGTTCTAGCACCACAAAGGAGCTCCCTCATCCTATCTCCATCCCATCTCCTGTCCTTGTCACCTGACGACCACTAATTAGTTTTCCATTTCTATAATTTTTTTTTTTTTTTTTTGCGGTTTTTGGCCGGGGCTGGGTTTAACCCTGCCACCTCTGGCATATGGGGCCAGGGCTGTACTCCTTTGAGCCACAGGTGCCGCCCTCCATTTCTATAATTTTGTCATTTTGAGAGAATGTTATATAAAGGAAATCATATGGTATGTGACCTTTTGAGCTTGACATTTTTATACTGAACATAAAGCCCTTCAGGTCCGTCTGACTTGGGTACATATGTAAAAATGTCCCTTTTTACTGCTCAGTAGTATTCCATTCCTCAGATGTCCCAGATTTGTTCAACTATTCACCCACTGAAGGGCATTTGCATTCTTTCCAACACTTTTAAATTAGGAATAAAGCTGCAGCAAGCTACATGTACAGGTTTTTATATAAATATACATTTTAATTCCTCTGGGATAAATGCCCAGCAATGCAATTACTGGATCATATGTAAGACTAAGTTTAGTTTTGCGAAAAAAATCCCCAAACAATTTTTCCAGCAGCTCTGTAGCATTTTACCTTTCAACTAATAATGTGTGAGACCTTCAGAGTTTTTCACATCCTTAAAGTGCTTGATATTATCATTACTCATTTTAGCCATTTCAATAGGTATATTATCTACTTTTTATTTTATCATGAATTTCTTCTAGATGTTATTCATATCAGTATTCCAGCCTAAATGCTAACGACCCAAAGTCATTCACCAGCTGGTCTCTGGAAAATACGCAATGTTAAAAAAATGACCTCCGAAATATTAGGTAATTCTATGTACTTAGCAAAACCAAATAAAGAATTCTAAAAGCTCACATTTAAAATTTAAAATAGATTAATATCTCAAACATATAATGTCACAAATTAGTAAATCTTGTGGATTCTCAGAAAAAAATTGTCACTGACAAATATCATGGGTTTTTAGCAACAATAAGGAATACACATACAATCTTCAAGTATCCAATGTACACACCCATATTATGAAACTAATTTATACCTTTTATATGAAAGCTATAACCTAATAACAACCTAAGGATACAGGGAAGGGGGAGGGAGGGGGGAATGGGTGGAGGGAGGGGGATTCGAGGGTTCACTTCTGTGGTTCATCTTACAAGGGTACAAGTGAATCTTTCTATGAGTAGAATATGAATGTTTTAACACAACAACTAAGAACATTACGTGAAGGCTATGTTAACCAGTTTGATGGAAGTGTTTCGGATTGTTTGTGAAAACCCCACATTGTACCCCAGAAGTGCATTAATTGTACACAGTTACTATTCAATAAAAAAATAAAAATAAAAATAAAAAGAAATAAAATGCTGGGTTTTTAAAAGTTGGTGATGTAGACTTTTATTTTGAAAAAGTTAGCTACAGCGTTTTAGATATTCTAAGTAGGCTGAAAATGCATTTAGGTAAAATAGTGAGCTAATAACTTTTTTTTTTGTATTTCTTTGAGCTGTCTCCTAACTTTTACATGCTGCCTATCGCCATTAATTATCCTTTGCCAAGGACTTGAATAGACATTTCTCCAAAGATGATATAGAAGTGGATAACAGGACACTAGGTGCAGTGGCTCACGCCTGTAATCCCAGCACTTGGGAAGCTGAGACGGGTAGATTTGAAACCCATCACAGGTTTGAGACTAGCCTGAGCAAGAGTGAGACCCTGTTTCAAAAAAAAATAGCCAGCCATTGTGGCATGTGTCTACAGTCCCAGGTACTCAGGAGGCTGAGGCAAGAGAATTGCTTAAGCCTGAGTTTGAGATTGCTGTGAGCTATGATGCTACAGGACTCTACAGAAGGTGACAAAGTGAGACTCTGTCTCGGAAAAAAAAAAACAAAAAAACAAAAAACGGCCAACAGATACCTGAGAAGGGGCTAAAAATCACAACTTGTTAAGAAAATGCAAATCATAACCTCTATGAGATACTGCTTCATACCTGCTAGGATAAGCATTACTAATAAAACAAAAAGTAAAAAGTATTGGTGTGGAGAAAAGGGCATATTTGTACACTGCTAATGGGAACATAGTTTAATGGAGCATTATTGAAAAAAAATTAGGTTCCTAAAGAAATTAAAAATAAAACTACCATCCGGCAATCTCTCTTCTGAGTATCTACTCAAAGGAAGTGAAATCACCACTTCACAAAGATAGCTGCCCTCCCCAACCCATTGTAGCACTGTTCATAATAACCAAGGTACAGAAACAACCTAGGTGTCCCTTAGTGTACATACACACAGAGGGTGCCAAAAAACGTATGTACATGGTAAGCAAGGAAAAACTGTATTACAGTTGTAATACTCAATATACACCGGTAGCATTTATTATATTGTGTATTATGTCTTGTTTCTCCTGTAATTACAGAAGTCAAATGTGACTTGAATATTACAATTTTAATCCAACTTTTCCCTTCCTTAAAAGTGTATACATTATTTGGCACCCTCTTTCTCTCTCTCTGTGTGTGTGAGTGTATGTGTGTGTATATATATCTCTCAGTGGGCTATTATACAGCCTTATAAAAGGAGATCCCACCATTTGCTATTTGCTATAATGTGGATGATTCCTGAGGACATTATGCTAAGAAAAGAAGCCAGATATGAAAATTATGGCATGTTCTCACTTATAATCCTCAACTAATAGAAAAGGGTCAAATATAGAGAGACAGAGAATAAAACAGTGGTTGCCGAGGGTCTAAGAGGAAGCAGGAAATGGGAGAGACATAGGTCGAAGGATACAAAGTATATGTAGGGTGAGCAAGTTAGAAGATTTGATGAACAACATGAGGACTGTATTTAAGTGTATTCAGGATTTTGCTAAATGAGAAGAGCTGCTCTTACCACAGAGAGTATAAATGACTAGCCATGTAAGATGAAGGATATGTCAGTTTGTTCTAGTACAGTAACATAAATATATATAACATGAAATTTATTTTATAACTTAATCATCTTTTGTCAGGAATATACAATATTAGAGAAAAAAAGAAAATAGTCAATGGATCCTATTCACTGAAAAGATACATACTGGTTTGTGAGTCAACTAAGATTTCAATATGAATTCCTTACACCTTTGATTTAGACTCTCAAGTAACTTCTTTTAATTCTGTTTGTGCATAATGAATGACATGAATGATCATTTTATACTTGGCATTAGAGTTTATGAGTTTTTTTAAAATTTCAGATTAATATATGACTACAAATGATTAGGTTACAGTATTTGCATTTGTTAGGTAAAGTCCAAGTTGTAGTTGAGCGCTTCACCTAGGAGGGGTGCCATATACCCCTACGTTACACCCATTAGGGGAGAACTTACCAACCCTCTCCCGCCCTCCCCTATCCTCCTCCCTATTTGAATTTAACTGTGCATTTTTTCTTGTGTGGGTATATAGTTGTTTATCTACTAGTCTCATATTAGTATTGAGTACATTGGACACTTGCTTTTCCATTCTTGTGAAACTTAAGATGATGTCCTCCAAATCCATCCAGGTAAATAGAAAAGATGTAAAGTCTCCATCTTTCTTTATGGCTAAATAGTACTCCATGAGATACATATACCATAGTTTATCTATTCCTGAATTGATGAGTACATGAATTTGAGGAAATAATAACATTTATAGCCAAGGTTCTTAGTTTGGCACCTCAAGGTTTTGTTGATGTTGTTTATAGTTTTATTTTAAGGCTAACATGTGATACATGGAACGTAAAAAGGAAACAAAGGAAGCCTTAATAAAGCTGAATTGGGAAATAGGACAAAAACTTTTGTGTCTGGCTAGCCGCAGGTGTCAAAATATTATAGCAAGTAATTCTTATTTTCATAAATGGAATTTGAAGTTTATCATAACCATAGCCATGTATTAGGAATTCATTTCAGGTCTCTAATAAGCTTAAAATTTCTTTACTTGGACCAACATTCATGCATTGGTGCTCACACATTACCAATTCCTAATAATAGTCAATGTAATATAAAACTGTCTCTTAAAATATTAAATGTCCTTTATCTAGTATTTACTGGGATGAAAAAAGAGACTTTGTGCCAGTGTTGGGATGCTCAAAATATATTTTTTTCAGTCCTTTCTGAGAAAAAAATTATTTCTCTTGGGGAACTGCAATGTGAAGGGAACCCATGAGAGGACATATTAGGTCAGAACTGAGTTTACAGGGAGGGCTCCCGAGGAACTGTGTCACAGAAGTCTGCATGATAAGCGTGGAAGATGGTGACATCCCAGAAGTGGCTGAGTATAGAGGAATGGAGTGCCAAGAATTGAAGTAACCAGAAAAACTTGCCACAAATGACAGAATTAACTTTTCAGAAACGCGGACTCTAATAAAAACGTACAGCAACCAGAGAGTGCTTAATCAAGAGACTGCTACATTTTACTAAAAAAAAAATGTGTTAAATTTGAAGTCTTAAGAAATGTTTAAAGATTGCAGTCACAGGACATATCTTCTCTGACTACAACGAAATCAAGCTAGGAACCAATACTAGAAGGAAAACTGAAAACATTCCCAAATATGTGGGAATTAAATCACATGTTTTTATATAGCCAATAGGTTAAAGCAGAAATCACTAGGGAAATTAGAAAATACTCAGACCAATAATAATGAAAACATAACATGCCAAAACTCATAGCCACGTCTGCAGTGAGAGAGGAAACACCTCAAATCAATAATCTAACTTTATACCTTAAGGAACTAGACCAAGAAAACTAAACCCCAAGCTAGTAGGAGGAAGGAAATAATAATGACTACGGTGGAGATAAACAAAATAGCAAATAGAGAAACAACAGAGAAAGTCAACAAAACCCAGAATTGGATCTTTGAAAAAATCAACAAAATTGACAAAGTTTTAGCTAGACTATAAAAAAAAGGGAAAGAAACAGGGAGAAGAAGAAAATAACTAAAATCAGAAATGGAAGTAGGGACATTATTACCAATCTTACAGAGATAAAAGTGATTAAATAAAAACATGTGGACAATTGTATGCTATCGTGGATTGAATAGCATTCCCCCTCCAAATGAATATTCACCCAGATCTTCCAAATGTGACTTTATTTGGACAGAAGGTCATTGTAGATGTAAATAAGGTAAGGACCGAGATAATATATCTGACTAGGAGAGGCCCTAAATCTGATATGAGTGTCTTTGTAAGAGACACAAAGAAGGTGGTAATGTGAAGATGGCAGCAGAGACTGGACTGAAACATCAAGAGCAAGGACACAAAGGTCACTGGACCTGCCCACCAGGAGCTGGAGGGAGGCGTGGGCAGTCCTTCCCCTCAACCCTCAACAAGGAAACCCTGACACCCTGACCTCTGGGTTCCTGACACGACATTTCAGACTTCCAGGCCCCTTAACTATGTGATAATTGATTTCTGTTGTTTAAAGCCACCTAGTTTATGATAATATGAGATGTACACAAACAAATTAACCTTGATAAAAATGAATACATTTCTTCAATTTACCAAGATGGAATCATGATGAAATGAGAAAGATAAATAGACCAACAACAGGTAAAGAGATTGAATCAATAAAAGAACAGCTTCCCATCAAAGAAGAAGCCTGCTCCAGATGACTTTGCTGGTAAACTCTACCAAACATTAAAGAAGAATTTAGAAAAATTCTTCTTAAACTTTTCTAAAATATTCCTAACTTCCTAACTCCTAACATCAAACCCAAAGATATAATAAGGAAAGAAGACTACAAACCAATACCCTTTATAAATGTTGATGAAAAAAATCCTTAACAAAATACTAGCAAAGTGAATCTAACAATGTATTAAAAGGATTATAATATACCATGACCAACTGAAACTTACCTCAGGAAAGCAAGGGTGGTCCAACGTAAGAAAATCAATCAATACAGTACACTCTACTAGTAGAATAAAGGAAAAAAAAAACAGATAAGACACATGATTAAAAAAAAAAACCTACAGAAAAGTGGGAATAGATGAGAACTTTCTAAAAATGATAAAGGGCATTTATGAAAACTCAGAGCTAACATCATACTCAATGGTATAAGATAGAAAAATTTTCTCTAAGATTAGGATAAGAGAAGGAAGCTTGCTTTTACCACTGCTATTCAATATTGTACTGAAAATTCTAGCCCGAGTCATTAGACAATAAAATGAAATAAAGGTGTCTAAATTTGAAAGGAAGAATTAAAACTATCTCTATTTGCAGATGATATCAGAGGACATGCCAAAGAATCCCAAAGAAAGCTCCCAGAGCTAATGAATTCAGCAGAGATGCAGGGATCAACACTCCCAATCAGCTGTTATTCTATATAGTAGCAATGGACAATCTGAAAAGGTAATTAAAAAAATCATTTCATTAGCTACTTAGAAACAATTTAGCTAAGGGAGTAATAGGATTTCACACTGAAAAATATAGACCATTGCTGAAAGAAATTATAAAAGACTTAAATGGAAAGATATTTCATGTTCGTGAATTAGAAGATTCAATATTATTAATAGAGCAGTACTACTCAAAGAAATTTACAGATTCATTGCAATTCCTATCAAAACTCCAACAACTTTTCTTAAAGAACTGGAAAAGCTAATCCTCGAGTTCATATAGAATTGCAAGGTGTCTAAATAGCCAAAACAATCACAAAAAAGAACTGCTAAGTTGGAGGACTCCTACTTTCTGATTTTAGAACTTACAATTAAAGCTAATATGATCACAACAATGTAGCACTATTAGCAATGTCACTTCTGAGTATGTAGTCAAAAGAACTGAAAACAAGCTCTCAAAGAGACAGTTGTACTACCATGTTAATTCCAGCATTAACTCACAATAGATAGGAGGTAGAAACAACCTAAATGCCCATTGATGAATGAATGAAAAAAATGTGGTACATATATAAGTATAACATTACTCAATCTTCAGAAAGAAGGAAATTCTATCATACCCTGCAACATGGATGAATCTTGAGGACACTGTGTTGAGTAAAATAAGCCAGTCACAAATACGGCATAATTCCACTTATATGTGGTGTCTAAAGCAAACAAACCTCATGAAGGCAGATGGTAGAATGGTGGTAGCCAGGGGCTAGGGAGTGAAGGAAGGGAGAGTTGCTGTTCCGTGGATGCAGAATGACAGTTATGCAAGATGAAAATGTTCTAAGGATCCTCTGTGAAAACAATACCATACTGTAAAATTTTTAAGAAGGCAGGTCACATGTTATATATTTTTGTAAATTAACAACACCACAGTGGTATTGGTGTAGGCTAGACATATAGACCCATGAAATAGAACTGAAAGACCACAAAGAACCCACACACTTATAGCCAATTGATTCTCAGCAATACTCAAAGACCATTCAATAAGGAAAGAATAGTCTCCCCAACCAATCATCCTTGGACAACTAGATATCCACATCCAAAAGAATGAGGTTGGACCCTTCCTCATGCCATGTATAAAATTAAGTCTAAATGGATCCGTAATGTGAATATAAGAAGAAAAGTTAGCGAAATCTGGGGAGAAACATGTGGTAAATCTTCATATGCTTGCATTAGGAAACAAATTCTTTGATAAGACATTAAGAGAAAAAAATAAATAGAATTTCATAAAAGGGAAACATTATGTGTATAAAAGCACATTATCAAGGAAGTAAAAAAAGATAACTAGTGGATGGGAGCAAATATTTGTAAATCACATGTCTGTAAAGGGCTTAGTGTCCAGAACATAAACAACTTGACAAGAAAAAGATGACTGTTAAAGAATAAAGGATTTGAATACACACTTTTCCCAAAAAGATGTGTGAATAGTTGACAAACTCATGAAAAGATGCTCAACATCATTAGTCGAGAAGGAAAAGAAAATCAAAATGTGATACCACGTCACACCATTAGGATGACTATACGATAAAAGAGACAGATCACAACAAATGTTGGTGTCGGAGCCCTTGTATGTATGTTGCTAATGGAAATGTTCAGTGGTGCAACCACTTTGGGAAACAGGCCGTTCTTCAAAAGGTTACACACAGAACTACCATATGATCCAGCACTTCCAGCCTCAGTTACAAAAGAAATGAAAATATACACAACACAGAAACTTTTAGGGAAACACTTACGTGAGAATCATTCACAATAGCTCCCAAGTGGAAATAATCCAAATATCCCTCACTGGATGAACAAAAGGTAGCATATCCAACAAAAAATGTAGCAATGCAACAAAATAGTATTCACCAACTAAAAGGAATGGAATTCTGACACATACTTCATCATGGAAGGACTTTGCAAATATGTAAAAGAAGTCAGTCATGGAACACATGTGATTTGATTTACACGATATGACCAAAATAGGCCCATCCATGGAGACAGAAGGTAAGTTGGTGGCTGTCAGGGATGAGAGTAAGAAAGTGGTGCTTCTACTGTGGTTGGGCTGGAGAGTAGGAGCTAATGGGCACGAGTTTTTTTTCCCATGTAAGGAAAACATTCTAAAGTTAAATTATGAAAACAGTGAGGATTCCCAACATTGTAAATATGCCAAAATCCAGGGGGAGGTGGCTTGGTGGATACAATGTGCACTGATTGCTCTGGTGATGGATGAACTGACAGCCCTGACTTCACCACAGTGCAGTCAAAATATCTGTGTAGTGAAACTGCACTTTGTAAACCATGGGTATATATATATCAGAAATTTTAAAAAACTATTAGCTTCTATAAGTGGGCATGCTTTAATGATATGTAAATTGTATCTAATAAAAAATAAGAAAAGATAGATAAAAGTGACTTAAACAAATGAATTCCTACGGCCATATTTGTAAACTTTAAAGGAATTTCAGGGCTAGAGATACAATTCCTTTTTTTTTTTTTGAAGATAGAGACTCACTCTGTTGCCCCAGGCTCAAGTACCATGGCCTCAGCCTAGATCCATCCTCCTTTCTCAGCCTCCTGAACAGCTGAGACTATAGGTGCCTGCAATGATGCTGGTCAATTTCCTCTATTGAGTGCTATGGCCTCCCAGAGTGCTATGGCATGAGCCACTGCACCCCACCGGAAAGACAAAATTCTTTATTCCTAGGGGCCGTATTTAGTCATGTGGTTATAGCCCCTCAAAAAGCTATTTAAATAATATTAATGCTGTATTACATAATACCAAAATTAGTTGGATGTGTATGGCCTCAATGATCTTTTAACTCTCTGGAGAAGTCACCTACTATTTCGACTGTTGTTAATGGTAGCTTGGTGGAGATGAAGTTCTATGCACTGGGACTTCTGATTCAGTTTGAATACTGATTAAAATGTGTATGCGCTAAAATATCTTCTCTCCATCCTTATCATTGATAGAGAACAAGGGTAAGAGAGGAAATAAATATGAATTGCAAATCAGAGCCTATGATTTGCAGAGGAAAATGTTCCCTACATGGATGACAAATGTTTATAATGCCACAGTGATAAAAATTCAGCCTATTTTTAAAAATTTAATTTACTTATTAACTGGAAACCTCCTCCAAAAAGCATGAGGCTTATGAAGCATTTGCAGCCATGAAATGATGACTGAACTTTCTGAGTCTGGAGGAGGAGACAGAGACATAATTTGCATACCTAATAACCATAACTGCTGAATTTCCACAGCCAAGTTGAAGTGACATCAGTGATGTGGAACACTTAAAAAATAAAATCAGGACATAGGAAATGAGGTTAAGGTCTAGGTCGATTCCTGCCAGTCCTATATTAGTGCTTGTCAGGGTACGTCACAAATTCAATGTCACCTAGATCCAGTTTCTATATTTAATTTCATTCCTTAATACATAAATAAAACTGCCATACAAGTTAGAAAATGTGTATTATTACTCATTTGAAAGACTGGAATAGTTCCAAATAGCACTTAAATTACACACACACACACACATACACACACAAGAATGGATATTTTTACTAGTTAAATACATATTTCAAAGAGCTTTCTAACGTGTTTACCCGATAGACACATCTAATTTCACCTTGCTGCACCACGATGAGCTCTCATGACTCTGCCTTTTATTTGGGCTGTCTGCCCGACATTGCGAACTCTACCCAGATGCACATTTTCAAAACACGAGCACATAATGTAAAACAAAATCTCTAAGTGTTTCATCAGGAAATAGTTGTTTTCCTCAGTTAGAAATTATAGCTTAAATATTACTTCGTTTAAAAGCAACATGTTAGCACTGACTTTAAATATGAGTCATTGAAGTGAGAATCCGGTTTGGTAAAAGCTATGAATTTCCAGCTTCTATCCAATGATATTTATTTAAAATGTGTCTGCGCTGGAACACTCAACCTGCTTGCAAAGCATTTTCCAGAATGTGAAACCAAACTAATCACTCTTTCATCACAGCTCTACATACCTAGTGTAAGAGGCTGGTGTGTGGTTAATAATATTAAAGTATGTCTGGTATACACCAGCATGCAGATAGACAACACAGGTTCTGTTCATTTTTAACGTATAACACATGGATATGAAACATGTCTCAGTGGCTCCATGTTTATCCATCCGTCCATCTTTCTATTATTCTCATTGTTGTTTCTCCATCTATAATGGTGTCTTCCTGCCAGCTGTCCTCACATTATCTAGTTTGCGGACCACACGACTGTTAGCATACACAGGGACCCCTGTAATCATCCCAGTTCCTGATTCCCCCTGGCTCAAAGCATCAGTGTGTTTCCACGGGTAACACCCATTCTTCACTTCTCTCTGCAAAGTACCAGCACGGAACTTTTCTGAAGCCTCAAAGAAGGAGAAAAAAAATAATAGAAATATCAGTTTAGGAGAGATTACACAATGCTAGCTGCCTGATGACTAAGCCACAGACTGCCATTATCAGGGAAAGGAACGCTACTTGGACATTTCCATGGGTGTGCAGGAATGTGATTGGGAAGAGACCCTCCAACAGAGGCTAGTTGTATCTCTACCTTTCAACAATAATGTTCGTAAAAATAAAAGGACATGGCAAGGTAAGATAGTGGTCTTTGAGAGGGAAAAAGGCAGTACTACCCCAAGGAAAAAACAAAACACTTTTCTCCTTTCTTCTTGCGATGTTAATGGAATGGAAGGCCATCACTGAATTCACTCTAAGTTCATTAAAAAATATTTAACACGAAAAAGCATTTCCCATGCATCAGCCTGTGCTGGCTTTGTCTGAGGTGCTATAATAAACATGAATGGTGGATTTCTGGACCCAGAGCAGAGGACAAACAGGAGAGAATTCCCTGAAATTTTAATCTCTGGCTGAGAAACAGAGCTAGTGAAAACCTGGTTGCACAAATAATAGCTAGTGGGAAGCACGCCATAGTCCCATGGCTGCAAACCCGGGGAGGAGGGTTCAGATGGAATCCTGGGAACACGGGGAAATTGGCATTTTTGAACTCTTCACGGATTTAATGTTTCCTTGATTTTTATCTTAAGTGAACGTCATCTAAAGGGAACATGATGAGAATCCACACAGGCTCACTGGACATGTGATGCCCAAGAGTTCTGGGGATAGGTGAGAGATGGGAGAGTGTGTCCACAGAAGCAAAATTCCATTCAATGAATCATGGGGAGAATTTGCAGAAAAGTGATACAAAGATCATTTCTTCTAATTTTCTTATGTCAAGACAGTATAAAAGATCATTCCCACAAATAATACAGGATCACGTGCATACTTCTTCCGTCTCAGGGAGGGATTTACTTTGAAGGATGAAACTAGTTCCCTTGGTAAGTTATGAGACATAAAAAGGCAACATTATTTTATAGTAATGACTTAAAAGAACAATGAAATGTAAGAAGTGATGACATTTTTCCTGACATTGCCAACATTCCTAAAATTTTTTCCCTAAAAATTCCTCTAATTTCTGTAGCCCCGATGTTCTTGTCCCCTAGTAAAAAGGAAGCAATCTGAAGAAGTTGAATGGGAATGTTTCTCCACATATGCAGGGTGGGTCAGTGTCCATAACTCCATGTGACTGATTACTACATGGGTTCATAAACATTTCAGAAAACTTTAGTAGCAGTTTCAAGTAGGTGTTACGATGCTCTTCATCCATTTCTATTGTAGCCACTGAGCCCTCGTTAAAGACGCACCCTTGTGACTTCTCACTAGATTTATACTATTTTACGTGCGAATTCTAGGAACATCATCCACCATTAATTTCTGTATTTAAAAAGAATTTTATAAAACCCCTGATTAAGTTTTAGGTCATAGCTTAAATAAAAATATTAAGCATAATTTTATAAAGTTCTAAAGATACTTCCCGTTGTCCTAGGTTGGGCAGATAACTAAAAAATAAAATTTATGAATGGTCCCAAAGAGTTTTCTGTGCATAAACACTAATATTACATAATTTACATGATATAGAACCTAACAAGGAAATTGATCACATGATTGCATATGGCCGTAGAAGTGCTAATACCTACAAATCTTATCCACTCAGCTGGATATGTAGAGTCACCTGGTAATTAAACATGTTGTATATTTAAAAGTATGCCTTGTAGGACACTGAATTAAACTTGAAAGGATTCCAGAGGAATCCTACTTTGCTAATAGAGAAGAGCTTAAATACAGGTGAAAACTGGATTTTTCAATATCTTTTTGTTAGTGTTTTATTGCCCTTGACCTTCTGATGTTAATGTCTGTAATGTTTAAAGTAGAGGATTATTAAATGTACTTACCACATTTATGGAAAACAAATGAATATTTTCAAATCCTTGAAGGGAGTTTTAAGATTTCCCTTCTAATTTTCATTGGCATTCACTTTTTCTACATTTTTCTCCCAAATTTCATCAGGAGAGCCATGTTAGCATAACATATTTGACTAAGAGAAACACATTTTTTTCTTATAATAAACATAGGTTGTGTGACCTTCAAGTTTTGTTTGTTTTTGCAGGCTTTGAAGGTATGTTAGATGATTCAAATGTTGTCTGTTTACTGTGCTACAGGGAGAATGAATTGAGAGGACTGTAATCTATAGAGCTTTATTTCTTCTGAAATGTTCTATCAAAGATGTAATAACAACTCCAACAGCTATGCCCACTGAACTATAAGGCTCCCGGTAATGAATAGGTGCGTAACAGGTGCTGAACCTGAGCTCCAATGCCATGCAGATCTACGCTGGAAAAATAGCACTTGCTTGTGCATCAGCCTTGATTACACACCCACCACTCTCCCGACAGCCTTCCTGAATTCCCATTTCCATTCTCTTCCCACAGATGGCAGCTTTCAGGCCATTCTCCCATTTTTAGATATAGAGATATAGGTTCTATTTCCTATTCTATAGGCCCACAACCTTAAATAGGGTGCATAAGACCTTTCAGGGGGTATATAAGGAGGGATGATTTTAAGTGAATCTATTTTCATAACTTCAACTTCTATATAAGTTCTTTCCTAAAACTGATCTAATACTGAGCCTACTGTCAAGGCTATCTACTTCACTGTCAACCTCTCACTAGTCACACAAAAGATATTATTCTCACCCATCCTGCATGTAATAATGATGCTTAATACCAGAATGTAAATACCAGGGGACCAGAAGAAACAATTCCAAACATCATTATCCATGTAGAGAAGCAAAATAATTCTAATGTCTAAGATCTTTTGCAAAGTAGATGGTTTTAAGTTTCCTTGTTCTCCATAAAGTTAAAATAGGACTAAGATAGGATTAAAATTAAACAATGAGCAGTTAGATATTTAAAATAAGTTTAGAAGACAGTAACACTATGATAGTTTGGCCTATGATTTGGATGACATTCAAAGAATTGAGTGACGTTTCTATAACAATATTCTTTTTTCCAAGGTAATCATTTATTTAAATAATGTTTCTCAATACATGCTTAATAAACAACAAAGAGTTGAATTGATGCAGAACTCTTTCCAAAAGTAATATTCATCCAAAGATTTATGTACTAACTATGGGAAAGGAATCTTACCATTTTGTTAAGGAAAGAATCTGTAACAAATGCTTACTTTTAAACATTAATTATCAAAGAATTTATTAGCATAGTTCTGAACCATTTTGTAACTATAATAACTGGAATGATAACTTAATCTGGAAGAAAATATTAGCACTTGGATCCTTATGATAATGGAAATCAAACAAAAATTAATTTTGCTTTATATACATGCATTTGTTTGCAGAAATGAAAGGGCAGTTATTACATTTTTCAAGGCATAAGTATGTGTCATATTAGCATAAATTTCTGTAGGGGAATTTATAATGAAAATATGAGTAGAGGAGAAAGGATAACAATTGTTAGGAAAGACTCATTTTTATAAAATGGATAATAATGGATTATAAATTGCTGCAAAATTTAGGTTTTTATTTCATTGAATATGTTTAAAAAAATTATGTAATGTTTTGTCTTACCTGTCAATATTTATGTATAATATGTGATAAAATACATCCTTTTGCAATTATTTAAACGTACGATTAAAAGTTTTAGATAGCAATTCACAAAGTTTCATGAATGTTTATAGATTTTCAAGATTATTTGAGGAAGGACACAAACAAAAATAGGAAAGATAATCAACTGGATTTCTACCTGTAATTCTGCTTTGGGTCATGCCCTGAAGGGACATATTCTCATAATTCTGTAGGCGACCAAAGAAGTTGGACTCCCTGAAGTCCTCACAGAGTATTTGTGATATGTGAAAACGCACTGTATTGGGGAAGATCATTCTTGTTACCACGTGGAGGGTGGAAGACAGAAGCAAGAAATTGGATGCCATTACAACTTACCAGAAGTAAAAAAAAAATTATGATATTTTGAAATATATATGGACAAAAACATAAAGTGATTTCTTAAAAATAAAAATAAATATTTTCTTTTGGGGGATGGCATTATCAGTAAATTGTCTTTCCTCTTCTTTTTAAAGTTAGTTTAGTCTCTATTATCTGAAGTGTTTCCTTAAAAATGAAAGTTAGATGAATATATAGAGAAACGTCCCTTCCAAGGTAAACACAATAACTTATACCTAACTTGTTAACATCATTTAACGTGAAGCCCATCATGGGATGCGAACGAGTATCCTAACGGCTAGAAGTCCACTTTCTCAAACACAGCACGTATGCATGTTGACAGGTCTAAACAGACCCTTTCCCATCCCCTGTCAAACCCTGCTGGACATAAAGATTTTTTTCTTTTTTGGTTTTTAAATAAAAATAAGCAAAGACACTTTAATTTAATTTTATGTAACCTAAAATAGCAAATAAACTCATCAGGCGAGTTCATATTCATGTTTTTCTCTTTTAAAACTGTAGGATAATTACAAGTAACCTGCCAACCTCCTTCCCACCTAAAATAAGCAAGAGCTGGGGAATATGTGGGTGGCAAAAAAATTGGATTGGAAAGTAGCAATGAAAATCGCTTTATTGATTTTCTAAAAAAAAGGAGCGGAAGAAAGAATGACAAAGACCCCAAATGATGTAGTGTTTGTTCATTTTAGGGAAGTAAGAACAGAGGGGAAGCCAGTGCGACTCGGAATAAACTAGTGAACTACTGAAGGCCATCTTTCTCTGCATCACCTCCCAAATCCAGTCCATTATGGGCACAGCATCCAGAGCGTGGTACACACAAGTCAACATGCAAAGACAGTACTGAAGTAATTATCCATCAATACCTATGTGTTTTCTTAGTCTCCTCAATAAACTTTAAGTTCCTGAGGACAGGGTTTCCTCCTGTTGTGTTGCTATTCACAACTGTATGTCTGATGTCTGTAAACATGTAAGGAGTAAATAAGTACTTATTGAGTCTCTGTATGAATGAAAGAATAATTAAAAGTCTTAGTTGTGGCATAATGGAAGCCACAGGAGGAGCTTTAAGGATGGTGCCGTCACTCACATCAAATGCTGAGACTGGTTTTGGGAATTTGAAAGCAGGTGATTAGATCCAGGTTTAGGATGTCATTTTGGAGAATTTTAAGTTAATATTTGAGGAACAGTCCTTCAAAAATTAGTGCTTCAGTTATACAGACAAATAGCACTGTGACTAAGGAGAGAACTAAGATTTAAGAAAGACGTTTTGTGAATTTACTTACTTTTCCAGAAAACATAAGATGTGAGAATGAAAATTTCTCCTGCCAACAATGCATAGTAAATAAGTCCAATCGCTGACATAAACAAAAACAGTAATGGTTCTTTATAGAGGAATTTGCAGTTTTTGAAATACTTCAATATTCATGATCTCATTTAAAACTTGAAACGACCACCTTGAGATGCCCCTTGTGATCCATTTCATCTCTGGAAACTGAAGCAAGAAAGGCCAAATACCTTGTTCAAAGTCATGCAACTAGTAATTAATAAAGACTGGGATAACATGAGGTGTTCTGACCCACTTCAATGTCAGTGCCTTTAGCATTAACAGGCAGCCCCCAAGTTATAAACTTCTGATTAACTCCAACTCACACTTATCAACAGAGGGTATCACAGTAAGTTCTGAAGTAACACATACTCAACTGATGTATGACTTGCACTTACAAACGGAGGCTACTACAAGTAATAGGTAAATGCACCTGTTCCAACTTACATACAAATTCAACTTAAGAACAAACCTACAGAACCTCTCCTTTGTAACCCAGGGACTGATTGTACTCGGAAAACCAGATGTTTTAGCTTTTGGGGAGTATGTGCATGATATAGGTACATTTCAGGAGGATTTGGGCTTAACCTGCCAGCTTTGCCCATGTAAAAATGTTAAAACACTGAAATTTGTTGCTATCTGTCATGTTCTTTTACTGTAGCTATTAACTAGGGCCAATAAACAGGTGGGTGGTTAATATCACTTTTATCCTGAGGACAGAAGTCGTTTCAATATCATTTGCATTTCTAAATCAAAGTATTCAGCACCCTAAGTCTGGTTTTTAAAGCAGGGCTACTGGAGATTATTGAAAAAATAACTGATCTAATTTAGACCCTTATCAGAAACATATCATGCCCTCAGAAAATGATTTCTTTTGAGAAAATGACATCATAAAAGGCAGATGGAGATAAGCTGAATGGAGCAAGACGGGAAGAAAATAATACATCTCTTTCATCTTCTAGAGCTCATTTTTGTAGCTGCATGTTTTGGCCAACACCTGAGAATACAGTTTTACTGCAAAAGGTGTGGAATCAAGGGAAAATTAAGTCCTGGGGTCTAAAGGGATTTATGTCATGTGACTGACTAGTTGCACAGCTAAGGAACCCATGGCGTCTGATATGTTTTCCTTCCATACAATATCACTATGTACAAGCTTCCAACCTTGTAAAGAGCCAACATACAGTGACACTGTGCTGTACCTCTGCAGGCGTCCTCAAACTAAGGCCCACGGGCCACATGCAGCCTGCCTAGGATTTTTATCCAGCCTGCCGGGTGTTTTTGCTGCCGCTGCCTGTCCTGCTTAGCAGCTGACTTGTCCCGGGGCCCGCAGTCCGGCCCTCCAACGGTCTGAGGGACACTGAACTGGCCCCCTGTTTAAAAAGTTTGAGGACCTCTGTTAAAGTGAAGAGAGGCTTAAAGACTTGGGCAAGTAATTAGCCTGGATGAGTCAAGAAGGCAAGAGAGGTCTAGACTTCAGAGACGCTGCTACTTTACACAGATCATTGCAAAACTTCTTACAGGGATTATCATTGGAGCCTGGTAAACTATGATGCTAATGTTGACAAATTAAAAACCAAGCCAACTGGGACATAGTTCTATAAACCAGTTTTCTAAAAATGAGGTAAGGAATATGCCATGTATATAATAGATTATTCTTCAAAAAATCCATTTCATGTTCTTGACATTTTGAAGTCATTTCTCATACCTCCTTAAATCCTGATTTAATTTTACTTTCTAATTGGGTTCAAGGAGCTATTATTCCAATGTCTATTCAGGTCACCACGTATTGTATCAACCCGTAAGCCTGACTTTGATCTCTCTGGCATTTTACACTGTGGCATTAGTAAGTCAACTACACATAAAGAGTTGTCATTTAAAACTTGACCTCAGCTCTTCTTTATTAAAAAAAACCCAGTGATTTGGTTATCACAAGCCTTGTGATATTTAATATAAAAGAGGATAATTAAACTTGAGTAAAAATATCCACATGCTCCAGTATGTTTCAAATGCTGTTGGTCAATTTGCCAGTTTTCAGACATGGAAAAGGGGTCTGAGGGGATGCAGTGAAATATTGCTTGGCTGGGCCCCATTGCAGCAAGGGGACCTTGTTCAGTGTCATCCTGTAAATTAGTCACTGATATTACCCGCCTAGGGTACCATGTGATTATCCCTTTAATTGCCTGAAATAAATCAAGATGCAAATAGGAGAAAAACATACACTTGTTTTTATTTTTCCTTTTCTGTACTAATAAATGTCAAATCAATTGGTGCTATAAATAAAAATTTCCTTTTCAAAGCAGCATGCACTATAGACCAGGGCCTGATCTGTCGGCAAAATGACATGGAGGAACATTGAAATTATTCTCTGGACATGCTGGAATGACAGAATGCAATTTTGCCAATGAGGTGCTAAGTTACATGGAAGAATGCCATCCTAGGCACGACTTTATTCTACTGAGCACCTCGTCTATTAATTAGTCTGTATCCCCCATTAGGCTGTAAAAGGTATTCTTTGAATGACACGCCTACCAAAGAAAATCTATTGGTTCTCTTAGCCGGGTAGAGCTTAGATATGCAGATTCAACATTCTGTCTAGCTTCAAAAGTGAGATTGCCAGAAGGGCGCTCAGATGGTAACTCTCTCGAAGCCTCTGGATTTGGAGCCACCCTGAAGGATAATTATGATTACCAAGATGTCCAGATGCTTAGAAGGGGCTGGACTTCTATGCACTCAACAGTGGTGCGGACTGTGCATCTTGTTGCCAATCTCTCTGGAATGTCATACAGTCTTTCCTTGAGTGTCAAGAAAGTTTGAATTAAACTGCAGGCTATATGATGGTGGTTTAAAAACCTAATCAGCGTAGGGTAATGAGTTTTCCATTTGTTGACTTCACAAAAATAAATAATCTTCTTTTCACGTATGTATCTTTTAAGGAGATGAACAGCAAGGAGATTTTACACTTTTCACTTATTGCAATCAAAGAGACACAAGCCCTCTCTCTCAGCCTCCCCTAATTACTTGCTAAGAGCAATGCTCTTCTCTGCGGACTTGACACTTCTCCCTTTCTTCTGACTGAGCACTATTGATGCTGTTGTCATGTTCCAGCAGCGTGCATCATTCACATGGCAGATTTACAACGCTCGAACTTTTAAAAGTTCTTAAACTTATAATTAGACCATGTGCTCAATTCTTACACAAACGGTTCAGTATCTAAGTTTCTGCTTAAATACACCTTTGACACACGACCTTCTTGGCAGGTTCCAATTATACTTTATTGACTGGAGTTGCCGACATTGGAGAAAGTGCACGCCGCCTTCCTACCTGTGACTTGTTATTGACCATGACTGCTAACGCTGGAAACAGAGCATGTGGGTTAGTGAGCGGTGGCTTCAGACTATTTTCATGCACAGCTAGATGTGAATTATTCACTTCTCATGGGTCAATTTTTGCCTCTTTCAAGATGCCTGTGTCACTGTTGATTTCTTTTCACTGTCTGGATCTGCAACAATAGCAGGATCTTGCCAACTGTCCATTGAAAATGATTTTTCATTAGGGATTTGCAAAGCCATTTAGGATAAATTAAACTCTTTATAATTGGCCTTTTTCCTTTTTCAGGCTTCAGTAAGATAATTTCAGCCACAATTGAGATAACTTAGGGAAAAGTCTATAAAGTGTCTTTGAGAGATCTGTGTGCTCCATTTAAGACTGCCATGAATTATAGAAAAAACTATAATATTTTGCTAAAATTGTCACATTTGCTGTCTTTACATATTTAAACAGAGTGAAACTTTTTTTTCACTTTCTGAATATACACGGAAACATGAAACCATCAATAGTATTCAGGGTTCTTGACATTTAATTTTAATTAAACATTTAACGTTATAATTCTCCTTGCTTTATTATGTATACTACAACTAAGTGTGTCTCTTTAATATATCAATAATTCATTTGTAATAGGAAAATTCTCTGGCAAAGAAAAAGTAGACTAACTTCCAGAATAAATTAAGATAAATCTAGGTCAATATTGAGATAATCTAACTAACAATTTATGCCAATACATTTATCTGCTGTGTTCTTTTTTTTCCCCAGCTGCATGATCAGTAGGCATAGAAAAATACCTTAACATGCTTCTGCGAGCATGTTTTGACCCCCTTCAGTGTGTTAACACAATTCTGGAAAACCGAGCTGACCAAGTTTCATGGGAAGTATTGACCAAAACAGCCTTAATGGTCCCATCAGCTTCATTAAATCTTAGAGAGGTTTTTTCCTGGACTATATGCTCTGACCTCTCTTTTCTTAGAGCATTTGCTTTAGGAAAGTTGTAAATTCTCTCTCTGCCTCTTTGAGATGTAAATCTTTTCCTAGCCTCTGGCCTGGCTAACAGTCCTGGAGAGTCTTTCTCAGGAGCCACTCCTCCCACAGCAATCATCAAGACAGCAACCCAATCTCCCAGTCTCTATGAGAGGGCAGGAACCTGAGTTCACTAAGTACCAATCAGCAAATGATGACATTGACTAACTTCCCTTACATCGCCTCCAGCTCTCCTGGTAGCTGACTACAGCCTTCTGTTTCACTGGAGTTGAGTTTCTCCTCCCCATTACCATGGTGTGTGTCTCTCGTAGCAATAGTCTTGAATAAGACGTTCTGTGCCTGTTTAACTCCATTTGGTGCAACTTATCTTTGACAGCTCACTTACTTTGACTCCCTACAATACAGATATTACTAAAATCATCTGTTTTCTCAATCATGTATGGAACTTATTGCTTTTGAATCCACTAATCTATTTTGGTCCTATTTTGATTTTCTTGGGGTTCTTTTCATTGTTCTTGAAATGTACAACTTAGTAGCAAGTATGCGATGTATCTAAAACTGTGTTGTACTCATTAGATTTTAACAATAATCCTAGGTACCATATTAATAAGCTTACATTCATATATGAATTTAGAGTATGTATGATTTGATGAGACTGATTTTGAATGAATACCTATAGTTTATAAAAACAGTCTGAAGGTATTATTGTAGATATTTATAATAAAAAAGTAATCAAGATAATTTTAAGAAAAAGTCTTGAACATACAAATATCTTTTTTTTTCATTTATAGGACTGAAAAGAAGAAATATATAGAATTAATGATGATAATTAAAATAATATTAGGTATATGTAATGTATGGTATGCCATAGGTTAAATACACTATACTCATTCCACATTTAATCCTCGTAATAACCTTTGGGGAAAGAACTTTTCAAGTAAGGAAACTGAGGCCTAGAGAGTTTAAATAACGTGCCTTATGTATTTGATAAATGTCTGGTGGACTGAATTGTTATGACTTACTCACCCCTCTGGGTGCTAAATCAAGTACTCTTGCTTCTTCTTTCTAATCTGGGTATATGCCTGTTTTAAGGATGTCAGAATCCTGGTCCCATGTTCCATCTCAGAACTGGCAGCATGTTCCTGTGGGAGAAGAGCTCCCAGAAGGCACCCTAAGAGAAGAACTGTGCTAGTTTTCCAGCAGGTTCTTCTCAGCACATCTCCCTGCTCAGGTCAGTAAGCCAGCTCTTTGACATTTTGCTACCCACTGCAAGCAGCCGTGGAGTCCCCCTCCAGAAGACAGTCTTTGTGACTCAGCCAAGAGATCTTTTGTGAAAACGTTGGGCAAATTGCCTTGAAATTCATTTTGCTGCAAAGTGCCATGTAAATGCCGAATGATTATCTTCATCATAATAACTGAATTCATGTGGCTTTTAAAGTTTCGACCAGGCCTGTTCTGCTGACATTACATGGCGACACTCTATCACTGACACTCCATCATCGGCAACTCATCTTAGTCTTGCTGTCATTTCTAAGTCCCAAGTTCCAACTCAGAATAAATTTGTATTTGTGGAGAGACAACTGCAATGCATACATAGAGAAGCTATAGAAGATGTAAAAGTCAGTATTCCCTTAATCCCTTTGATGAGGGCTAAGCACTGCCATGGCTTTGTACAGAAAGATGCCAGTGATGCTGGCCTCAAGGGGCTTTGGTTTACACTAACACACATACAGAAATCCTTTTACAGAATTATCAAAGAATGAATGCAACAACACATACATCAGACTGTAAGGAGATTTCAAAATTGGTGCATGTTTAGTAACTCATTGTGTAAGCATAACTGAACACAAAGTATTTGCCAAGCACTAGAAATACAGTAGTGAGTAAAACAAATAGGATCCCTCACTTCATGGAATTTACTGTCTATACATCTAGGTTGGGGCTTCATGGGAGAATTACAGAAGCTACACCCTTATTTTGGAGATTTATTCCCAAAGGGAGGAAAGGCACAGATATGGGAAATAAAATATCTGTACACACATAACTTCTCTAATTGCCACAAGTATTTACTGACTATCAATTTTTTGTGAACTAAGTATAAATTACAATTTTGGAAAAACTTCAAAATGAACAAAAATCAAGTTGATGTGTATTTTGGGAGAAAATTGAGGCTTATAGCCTTGCCATTTAATAGATATCAGTAATCTATAAATGTTTTGGTTTTGCTATTTATTCTTTCAGACTTCAGGATACATGATCTACTCAGTGATGTCTGAGTAGATATCTCTGGATGTCTCTGATATAATCTTGGATGTCTCTGATATAATCCATCTTTTCAGGTGCGCTAGAGTTATTCAAAATATCTTATAAGAGACATTTGCACACCTATGTAATCCACAATAGCCTAGAGATGAAATAAATCTCAGCGTCCATCACAGATGTATATAGAAAGAAAATGTGGTATATATACACGATGGAATATTATTCAGCCTTATAAAAGGAGAAACTTTTGTCATTTGCAGCAACATGGATGAAACTGGGGGATGTTATGTTGAGTGAAATACACCAGGCATACAAGGATAGATAGTGCAATTATATGGAATCTGAAATGTTTGAAGAAAAAAGAGTAGAATGGTAGTTATTAGAGGGGTAGGCGACTAAGGAGAGGTTGGTCAAAGGAACAAAATTTCAGTGAAATAGGAGAAATAAGGTCAAGAGATCGATCATAGAAAATGGTGAATATAGTTAATGGCAATAGATTGTACTTTTGAAAACCACTAAGAGATTTTAGGTGTTCTCACCACAAAAACTGATAAACAGGGGAGGGAATGCACGTGTGAGTTACTGTGATATAGCCAGTTCACCGTGTCTTTGTATTTCAAAACATCATGTTACACATAGTAAATATACAATTTTTGCCAATTAAAGATTGATTCTTTAAAAAATTAAAAATTATGCAAGTTAGTTTGGGTTTGTACTTATGATAGCTAAAATTATACCATGGCAACAACTGATTCTGAAGTTTCATTGGCTTACAACAGAAAGGTTTATTTCTTGTTTTCCATCGGCTCTGTGCTATCCTCACTCTGGGACCAGGGCGGATGCGGCAGCTTCTTTCTGAAACTACTGAGCTGTGAGAGCAGAGGAAGCAGAGTGGGCATGGTGAGCCATTAGCTTTGCCGTAATGCTTTTGCTAGGAGGACCTGCCTTCACTCCTGTTTAATTTATAGCGTGCTGGACTTTCCCTATATCAGTTTGTAAAAGCCAACGTTAAGCTTTTGGCAAGTTGGTGAGTGAGTGGTTAAAGATGGCCATTAATAAAAATTAAATTATATAAAAGTATAATCACGTAAATTACACTAAAAATGAGTACTCAAACTGTCACCTCTTAATTTGATGACTATATTTTATGATCACCTCTGATGCTGAGGTTATTTACATCTCTTCCATCTGTCCGATGGAAATAATATCCAGTTGCATGTGGCATCTTAATTCCACGTGAACCAAGATCAGGAACCAGGAACCAAGATCAGGAACCACGTGAACCAAGATCAGGAACCAGGTCCTTAATTCCACGTGAACCAAGATCAGGAACCAGGAACTCTTCTAAATGAGAGTTCCTATAACCCTAATGCTATACAGATAACTATTTTTGTGAAAAATGACAAGTTTGCAAAATCCCACTTCAGTGACATCACATCACTTCAAGACGAATTAGACCATAGCAATCAGAAAACTCTATAAATGAGGGATTGTGGTGGTTGTGCAACATGTGTGATCACAACACTTGCTTATAGCATTGACTAGACTGGTCACACGGTCACACCTGAAATCAACGTGGCCAGAAAGTGTATTAAAGTCTAACCGAGAGCTTGAGATGGAAAAGGGGGGAGAAGAAGGGAGGGACGTGTCTCGGTGGCTCTCTCAGGTCTGGGTCCCTGGATTTTCCCCTGTTTCACTTCACGTGTAGATAAAGCATCAGGACCCCTGCCGTCCCCTTTCAGAATCTCTTGTTTATCAGAGACGTTTACTAAAAACTTATTTTACAGAAAGCAAACAGTGAAAGAGTTATAGCAATTGGAATCACTCTTCTGTCTGCTAATCATTCCTTTTCTGAATAAATAAAGCAAAGATATTGCTTCTATCTTTCTTTCCCAAAATATTTGAAAACTTAGTAGATTCTTAGGTTTTATACACACACACACACACACACACACACTCATTATCAAATGTCTTCTTACATTACTGTGAAAATAACTAAGAAAAGAAATAAAGACCCTCCTTCTTTTGGTCTGAAGGGAAGGTCTTCTGCCAGAGCCTCAGATCTCTGGACAGCAGGTGTAGAGCAGCCCTGAATCCCCCAGCAAGTCACTCTTTTATGTTGGGACTAATTGCATTGCCTATGGCGTAAGATGCTTGGAGAGAAGCCCATTTTATTCTAATAATAACTCAATTGCTTTTAACAAACAAAGTAGACGAGTGACAAGTATACTCTTGTCTTTTCTTGGGCATACAAGGAATGAAGGAAGGGGTCTCGCGCACATTGATGTCTCCTTTGGCATTTTAGACCCAAACAAGAAACAGTCATCCAACCACTTACAATTCATTCATTCATCCACTAAAATCTTGGGGGTAAAAGATGTTACTTAAAAACATTTTTGAATGAGAGGGGGAAAAAGTGCAGTGGGTAAGTGTCTGAGATGTCCTTTCCCAGGCTATTTGATCTTGATCCAATGCCAGTAGTAGGTGTCTACTGATCACAGTTTGAACAGCACACCTCCAAGACAAACGCTGGATCTCACCGGGGAAGGAAATATACTTCACCAACAGGAAGTGATTTCGTCTCAAAGTTAGCAGCCAAGCTCAAGATTAGGAAACAGGTTCTTCTAAATCAGAATTCCTACAACCTTAATTCTATATAGACAGTTAGGTTTTGTGAAAAATGACAAGCTAGGAAAATCCCACCTGAATACATATCCTAAAAAGACAAATGAAACCCCAAGAGTGAAGGCACACTTTTAAACCCACTCCTGGTCTAGGAATGCTCTTTCATTATTTTAAATTGTTTCCTTAGACCAGTTGCCATGAACTCTGCAGAATTCTGCAACATTATTTTGTTTGTAACATTGGTTTCCTACTGTGAGCTGGAGTGTTCTTAGCTAATAAGGAGAGCAGTTTGCTTTCTTCAACTATTAAATGGTTTGAAAAAAATAAAGGTGAGTGGAGACAAGAAAGCACGAACTGCTGAGAAAAATACTCTCGTGGGTCCGTGCACTGAAGGATTCCAAATCTCAGTGTTGAAATGTCACTGTGCTTGCTTGCAAAGGAAGGTCACTATATCATTTGAAAAGTCCTATTGAACCCAAGTCTGATACCTCAAGAACAGTGTGGCAAAAAGAAATTATCTTTTCTGTAGAATAAATACTCAAACCACACAATGAAGTAGCTGAAATGATCAGAAGCTTTTCCCTCTTGGGAAAAAGCTGAGTTTTTTTTTTTTTTAACTCAAACTTAGTCTTTTTTCTGGGGTATGCATTTTGTATACCTTGAGATTTTACTTATGTAATCACCATTATCCTATTCTAAGAATTTTAAAGAGAAATGATAGTTTTAATAGTAAATTCATTCAACTATGTACTGCATCTTCCAAAAGATGGATGGAGGGAAAGATGTCAGATTTCCAATGAGGATAATTCTAGAAAATAACAGCAGAGAAATAATTCTAATGTATTGATAAAAATTATTATCTTAGAACTTATAAAAGCAAAATTATTTCTTAACTAACTTCTGAAAACATTCTAATTTTTCTTAGAATATCTCAACAGGATGAACACATATAGAACTATTTGTTTTTTCACTCATCGTTTTTGGGAATGATTACAATATAGACATACACTAGTTTTTGTCCTTTTTAAGGGGCAATTTTCACCTGAGAGGGTAAGATTATGAATCTCAAGAAAAACACTCACCTCAAATCCCCAGTAACTACTGTTAACTAATTTTTATGAGGTTCATGGACCATATTCAGTAGATATTTCCAGAAAATATTTTTCATGAAGATGGAGAAGAAATATTTTTAATAAAACCTTTTAATTATTCTTACCGTCACTATGTAATTATAATGGAAAGACATACACATACATATATATCATATTGCACAACTGAATCATATAACAATTATAATTAAAGATCTGTGATTGATTTAATTAGGTAAGTTTCTGATGCCATTACTGAACTTTACATTCCAGGATTATGCTTTTCTGCTTCCTGGTGCCCACAACAATTTAACAAGTGGATATTAACAGTATCAGGATGATTATACTTGATACATGACAAGGATGAGGTGATCTGAGGCAACAGAACTTGATGGACAATGCAAGCGGTTCAGATGAGCTGAGTGCAGGGTGCTGCGTAAATAGACTTCTTAGCAGAGTATCTCAAGAATAGAAGAAAAATTATCCAATGTACTCAGTCTTACTATGAAACCAACTATAGCTTTCTTATGAAAGCTATAACCCAATTATAGCCCAAGAAGAAGGGAAAAGGGGAGAGGGAGGGGAGTGGAGGGAGGAGGATGGGTGGAGGGCGGGTAATTGGTGGGACCACACCTACAGTGCATCTTACAAGGGTCCATGTGAAATTTACTAGGTGTAGAACATAAATGTCTTAACACAGTAACTAAGAAAATGCTGTGAAGGCTATGTTGACCAGTTTGATGAAAGCATTTCAGATTGTGTGTAAAACTAGCACATTGTACCCCATGATTACGTTAGTGCACACAGTGATGATTAAATAAAAAAGGGGGGGGGCAAAGTAGGAAAGGACTGTAGGGGCCATGGGAGGAGTGGCTTTGTATACGATGGAAATACTTTCACAATGACAAGTAAAAATTATACCAACCTAATTTTCCAACAAAGTGGAATGAAGCCCAAACAGGTAGATGTTTCTACCTCAAGTTCCACAGCTTACTTACCCTTTGCACAATGAGATCTACACTACAGAATTTCTAAAATCTAAGGTTTGCCTAAGCACAGAGTTATGTCTGTGTTAGGGCTTCTTGAATTCTCAGCATATGGTGTAGAAATTGACCCACAGTATGTTTGATAAAAATTTATTAAAAGAATCAATACATCGAATAAGTGTGTGTGCCTATCTAAAAATGGTACTGGGAGGCAGGGTGCAGTGTCTCATGCCTGTAATCTAAGCACTCTAGGCGGCCAAGGTGGGTGGATTGCCTGAACTCAGGAGTTCGAGACTAGTCTGAGCAAGAGTGAGACCCTAAAAGTAGCCAGGTGTTTTGGTGAGCACCTGTAGTCCAAGCTACTTGGGAGGCTGAGGCCAGAGAATCATTTGAGCCCAAGTATTTGAGGTTCCTGTGAGCTATGATGCGATAGCACTCTACCCAGGGCAAAAAAGTGAGACTCTGTCCCCCAAAAATAAAAAAATAAAAATAAAATAAATAAAGTATACAGTAGATTAGGAAAACAAATACAACTATACAAATGAGGCTAACTCTCTTCTTTGAACTTGAAGGCCAGCAGTAGACATCCTCAGAGTCAGCCTTCCAGATTTCACATCTTCAGTGACGGCTACATGGCCTTTCCCTGTGATTCCCTAGCTTAGCCCGCTGCTAATGAGAGACACATACTGATTTCTGCCTCTCTAACTTTCAAGAATTAAGTAAAAGAGAATCTAAGCCTCTCCTTAGAATTAGCAATGATTCTTAACCTTGTTTTGGGAAAAAGAGTGGAAACCGAATTATCAGAGCTTAAACAAAAATATGTGCTCTGAGAACAAATAATCAATCCACAAGGCCATGGTTTCTGGACGACAAGTAAAAAACTAGTTGAGGTTAAAATTATGAGGTGATTTCATTTTTTTTTTTTTGAGGTCAAATATTCCTATACACGCAATTCTATTTTTAGAATAAGAGGTTATCATAGAGGAATAAATCTTACCAAGAATAAAGAGTTACCTGGAGGATAGTTAGGTTCATGCCCTTACTTAAATGAAAAAGTTTAATTCTTAAACAGGAAAACAGAAGTGCAATGTGGAATTATTCTGTCAAAAAATAGGATTTATTTATGCTAACTTGAAAAATCAACTCCTGTAAATATTCTTTACATAAGAGCCTTCTTTATATTTTCAACACCACCTACGTGTTTTTTTTTCACTATGCTATTTTGCTGTGGCCTTTAATTGAAACAAACAACATATTTTATAACTGGGAAACAACAGACAGTAGCTTATCTACTTTGGATTTACTCAATATTTAGAATAAAATAAATATCCTCATGTAAAATGCATTCTCTTTTGGTACTGTGTGTTCTTTAAAAATGTTGGCAATTTAGCCCAAAAAAATGTCCTCATAAAACTATACCACTCACCTAATGGCTAAATTGGATGAAAATTTCCTCATAAAACTATACCACTCACCTAATGGCTAAATTGGACATTTAGAAATATATGTCCCAATGTATGTTCACAGCACCACTTCACAGAATGCACAGGGATAGTGATTCAGAAGGAAATTAAAGTTGGAATTTCAGTAGATGAAACCTATTTATTTTGAACAAAGAAGAAAATAAATTATTTGGAGAAATGTAAGAACTTCCATGAATTGGAGTTTCTTATTACTTTAAAAAATGGACATGCAAGGAAGAATCAGATGCAAATACATCCATTCACTTTAGCAAAAGTAGCTTATACAGATATAGATAATTTGTCTTCTATGCCACAGTGCAGACGAGAAGTTTCCTACTTAGCTTTTGGACTCAACATTTGAAAGTGATGGGTAAAGAAGGAATCTAGTCCAACACTGTTTCCGAGCTCCAAGGTCTTACTGAAATTGCTCCCAAACTAGAGTTAACTTTACTAACAAGTTTCCATAAAAAAAAAAAAAAAAAAAAAATCAGACGTGTTCAACTTCATAAGAATTTTGTCAAATTCTCCACTAAGTCTGTTTATCATAACCAAGGGGATCTGAGAACTGATGGGTTTAGAGACAAACTACTTGTATTCATTGTCTAGGAAAAGAAGCTGAGCAGTGTACAATTTCCTCATGTGTCTATTATGATTCTACCATTTCTCTAATTATTCTATACACTGTTCATTTAAATTTCTAAGTGGTGTTAGAGCTGCCAACATCAGAACTAAGGACAGTCTATTCTGGGAATCATTTATTAGTATAACTAAAAGTCTAATTAAATAATGACTTCATTTCACCAAGATCCCATGATGAGAATCAATATCCAGGCCACTGATCTTGCATTAATTTACCCCTGTCATCACTAAATCTTTGTCACCGTCGCACCTTCCTGATACCTTGAATTAACCTTGAGCACAACCATAGGTCTAAAATGAAAGCAAGGAAAATATTGTTAGGACATGAAATAAACCAAAATTCTGTCTCTAATTGCTGTAATGGGTATAGCACCAAAGGTGGCATATTATGTAAAATTCTATAAAAAGCACTGCCACTGCAGAAAACCACATCATTAAACTGATTAAATCAGAAAAGCTATATTTTCATGAGAGGGAACCAATTGTACCCTTCTATTTAACTGAAAAGGCACGTTCTTTTACATCCTATTTGTATACACGGTAGATTTTAATTTTAACAAACACACTCTACATCAAAACAAAGTTTATAAAATAACGTGTTGATGAAATATAGGACTTACAAAAAATAAAAATTTAGAACATATGAATACACATAGATCTATAAACTATGCATGCACTTACACATAAATCATACATACATACATACATACACATACAGGAATATAAACTACATGTAAAAATTACACAAACCAAGTATGTATAGGTAAGTGGCATATGTGTGTAAATATACTATAAAGATATGTCCATATCATTATATTAACACAATTGTGTATCTGTATGTTTGTATGTAGACTATATCTTCACATAGCTTTATGAACTAGCTCCAGGATACAAGTACAAAGAGAATATCTTTCCAATCTTTAGACTCATGAAATTTTTAAAAAAATGTTCATGGTAAAGTTTAATACTGATGGAGTGATGTTATATCATTATACCCACTAAGGCATCCATTATCCCATAAGTCATGTTCAGTGGTGATTTATCCAAGCAATTTTACTGATGGAACTTGAGAACACATCTCAGCAATCCCTCTTCCCCTCATTTCCTACCACTTCCTGTGTGTTGAAAAGTGCTCTGATAGCTACAGTTGTGTACCCTGGCCATTACCTCATATCCTTGGAAGCATCCCCTAAAACCTGACTACCACGACAGAATTACATCAAATATTTCATGGACCTTCCTATAAATCAAGTGTGAGTAGAAATTAAGAAGACACGCTTGGAATTCAAAAGGAAGGCAAGGTTGTTGATACCCATCGGAAGAAGCTTTAGAAAGTTATGGTATAATTTATCTGTTGCATAGCTCTTCTTAAAGGGAGGATGTGATACTTTGGTGGAGAAAAAATGGTTATGGTGTCTTATTAATAATTAAGGGCACAGAGATAAAGTCCAGAGCCTGAAGTGCAATAACATTTGTATTGGCAGAGTTATTTTTTTCTAGAAGAGAGCAGAACATATATATTCACACACACCCACATACAGAGCGGACAGAAAGCTCGTGTGCAATTTATTATGGTCGACTATTTTAAATTGCACACGAACTTTAGGTCCGCCCTGTACATACATGCACACACAGAGGGTGTACATATACATTTTAAGAAAGGAAAAACTGTATTAAATTTGTAATAGTCAAGTCACATTTAACTTCTGTAATTACAAGAAGTGCTTAAGAATTCATCTTTTGTTATCCGTATATATGTTACAATTCTTTTTCTTTTATTTATTTATTTATATTAAATGATAGCTGTGTACAGTAATGCTATCGTGGGGTACAGTGTGGTGTTTTCATATACAATTTGAAATATTTTCATCGAACTGATTAACATAGCCTTGATGTCATTTTCTTAGTTATTGTGTTAAGATGTTTATATTCTACTCTTAGAAAGATTCACTTGTACCCTTGTAAGATAAACCATAGAAGTGATCCCTCCAATCACCCTCCCTCCCCCGATCCACCCCCTTAAGTATTACAATTTTAATACAGTTTTTTTCTTTCTTAAAATGTGTGTACATGTTTGGCACCCTCTGCACGTATTCTTCCTCACTACCATTTCTTAAATTAACAGAGAGAACAATATAAAAAACATTTGTTAATAATTTCATTATACTCCTTTCTTTGTTCAAGAAATTTGATATTTAATCTGGAACTTTTAATCACTCTATATTGAGTTCTTAAGCATGTTTAGATGGTCAGAGGGGAATACTCATCTAAATACGTTTACCTTTCTAGCTTACTGTGTCTATTCTGATTTTACGAAGAAAAAATAATCGATGAAGTAGTAAGCTTTTAAAATGTCAGTAAGATATTGTAAATGATCATGCATGTATGTTTTCTTTACTGACAAGATGTTGTTAATAAAGGCACATCTCCACTTAAGAAAGATATGTAAATACCGCCTCTAGTGACATTATATAAAATTTCAAATTCTATGCTTTCCTCCTAACTCTACACTTCACTCTCATGAAATGTTATCCTGGACGTGCCCCTAAAGGCTTGGCCTAATTCACCCACATGCAGGCCCTGGAAGTCACAAAGTTTCATCAGAAATGTTGCTTTCCTTTCTGGGCTCCTGTGTAAATATCAACTTTCACCCCAGATGAAGTGTAGAGAAGAATCTAAATTCTAAAAACAGGCAGGTACAACTGTTCTTTTGATATCATTAGAGTAAAATTATTTTTTGATCCTAAGTAACATAGTGTGAGTTTGTTCTGACATAATGCAATGAACACTAGAATTCAGCATGCATAAAATGTTAGGATGATAAAATATTCTCACATTTTGTCAAGGACAACGTCATGGCACATTTTCTCACTGATACTTGCATGAGAGAAAAATTCATTTCCTGTGTGTCTTTCAAAGTTGTGCTTTACATTTACTTATATTTTTTTCTTTTCCACATCATTTGTTTACATATAATATACAAAGAAAAGATATACAAAGTCAAGTTCAGTGGAAAACTGATTCTCTGTGTTTGCGTTCTTCAAGTTCCACTTCATTTAGGAATGTCACCAAATATATAAGAAAGCTTAACTAAATCAGAATCTTGAATTCTAATTCCTCCAAGCCTTCTCATAAAATATGGCCTAAGTAAGGATCAGTCATTCACTCTAATGATCACTACTAGGTTATTCTGTCTAAAGTCATTTAAAATCCAGCCTAGTGTTATTACTGATTTTTAAAGTCTCACCACAGAAGGATGGCAATTGCTCACATTGATATCTTCATGCTTCCCCTCCCAAGATTGCAGGTGACTTGGGTTATGATTCCTCTGAACTTAGAACCCTCCTTAACCTCGTGTTCTAAGAAAGTCATTGCACACCAGTGAGGCCAGTACCAGAGCTGAATCTCTTTGCTGTCCTTGTTTGGAGGTTAGTTCTTCCTGAGTTTCTGTGCCTCAGAGTTCTCCACTTATCTGTCTTCCTCTAGATGTGTGCTGGTAGCTTTCAAAATAGTTGCTTCTTTCATTGTTTAACGGTTACTAACATTAACCATGGATCAGACACTGTTGGGGTCCTAGCAATGCATTTATCAGTAGCACATGACTCTGGATTCAAGAAATTTACACGTGTATTGGCAAACTCCATGAATAAACAAGGTACTTATAACCTACGAGATGTGAGTAGGGACTACATGGGCAGGTGACTGTCAAGGAGCTGGGGGTGAAGAATGCAGCACGTGAATTGCCACCTTTCTCTTCTGGGTCACAGAAATTACAGCACATTCAAGGAATTAGAGATATCCAGCATGGGGTTATACTGCTCTAGTTATAGGAACAGGATCTCAGTTTCCCACTCTGTGAAATGTGGAAACTCATTCTGTCTTTCACAGAGTTGATATGAGGATTAATTAAAATAGTACATCTATTATCTATTGATCACCTTTCTTTGTATCTGTAACATATTTTAGCATTGACATTTCTTATATGCTTCCATTGTGTCAAATATGGTTCTAACACATCATACAAATATGTCATTGCTATGTGTATAAACTGAATATTTGTGTCCCCCTCAAGTTTCTATGTTGATACGTGATCTCCCATGTGATGGTATTAGGAGATGGGGGATTTGGCAGTGACTAGGTCATGAAAATAGGGACCTCAGGAGCAGAATTAGTGCCCTTCTAAAATGGGACCTCACGCAGAGCTTACTCCCCCTTCTAGCACACGAGGACACAGCAAGAAGATGCTATTAACAAGAAAGCAGGGTGGCACCAGACACTTAATCTGCCAGCACCTTGAACTTGGACTTCCCAGCCTCCAGACCAGTGATTCTCAACCTTCCTAAGGTCTACTAATGCTGTAACCCTTTAGTACAGTTCCTCATGTTGTGGTGACCCCTAATCATAAAATTATTTTTGTTGCTACTTCCTAACTGTAATTTTGCTACTGTTATGAATCGCAATGTAAATATCTGATATGCAGGATGCATTTTCATTGTTACAAAGGGGTCATGACCCACGGGTTGAAAACCGCTGCTCTAGACTGTTTCTGTTATAAAGTTATATCAACCTAAACAGACTAAAGCCACTTAATATTAAGAATTAAATATGTTAATTGATTTCATACTTCTTTATATGTATATAGTTAGTAGAAGGCCCGTCCTAAAAGGACCCTAGATGCCACTTGTTATTGCTAAGGCTAGAATGGGGCACAGAAAGGGGCTGGGAATAGCAACAGATAAGGGGAAGGGAGGTAGACTTCAGGTCACGAGAAGGAGGAAGCGTTCACAGACCTCAACAATAGGCCAAGAGATTCCAAACACCAGTCTTTGGACCACACCAGAATCACACAGAAAACTTGTTTTAAAATGACAGCTCCCAATCCCCACACATACACATTTTTGCTTCAGTATTTCGGATGGGAGCTCAGGGATCTGTATCTTTAAAAACCACTTGTAGGTTGGTGCCTGTGGCTCAAAGGAGTAGGGCACCGGCCCCATATACCAGAGATGGGTTCAAATCTGGCCCCGGCCAAAGACTGTAAAAGAAAAACAAACAAACAAAAAAACCCACTTGTGGTCATTCTGAGGCCAACTCAGATTTTGGGATCAATGAGGCAATGGAGAAGAAGCAGATGACCCTCAGCAAAGACCCATGGAGGGACCTGAGATTCAGAGAGAGACTCCCCAGTAGGCTGGGAGGGGCTGGGGAAGGACAGCAGGTGGGAGAGGGTTGACCCTTTATTGCTGCAACCTCCACTCCAAGGTCACTGTCCTCATTAATAAACATTCCACCCGTTGATATCTGGTTGGATCTTTGAAGATTTTCTAAAGAACTTGCCTCATAATGGAAAAAAAAAAAAGCAGAGAATGAACATACTACACTGACCTCTTTATCCTGATGGAACAACATTCAAACAGATGATTAGGAGGAGTAAAGAAGGGCTGTGTAGAGTTTAAGCTCCAAAGCACTCTGATTGTGTAGCAGGATCATTAAAGCGACACTTCTACTCGGCTGCATTTAGCCCCGGTATGTAGGAAAGTGACACTTGCCTCATTTGAATGATCAAAACAAGGATTTGAATATTGGGAAATCTCTTGTAGGAAGAATATTCATAGTCACAGTCAACTTTAAAATCACTTTTACATTTTCTAGAATCTCTACTGGATGTGTTAAATAACCTTTACTTGAACAGTTAACATTGTAATAGTTGCAGTTAAAAGTTTTAGTCAAAACTTTAATATCTGGTTCTTATTCGGCACACAAGAAGGAGGCTCCCTGTAAAATCGAAAAGTGCCTGGAAAGCGACAGATGTGTCTCCTGAAGGAAGGAGCAATGCATGTAGTAAAACTGAACAAAATGATCATTTTCACCTTATCCAACAGTTTTCAGGGTCAACAAGTTGTTTATGATAGCAACATTAGAAATATGTTATTCAGTAGAGAATCTTTACTACAGATTACCCACTGAAAGAACAGTGTTTCTGATAATTTTCTAGTTAAAAAAAAATCATTTCCTCCTCTAGGAAGGGGAGGGAAGAGAGGGCACCTGGAGGGATCTCACCTAATGGGCACAGAGTGAGGGTGTTCAGCACCAGCCCCAGGGGAAGGCCTCAGCTGCAGCCTGAACTTTACCTTAGAACTGAAAACAATGTAACCTATACATCTGTACCCTCAAATTAATTTGAAATTTAAAAAATCATTTCCATATTAAAATTTCAAATGAATGGTTCAATTTATCATCTTGATCTTTTCATTTTTTTCTTTATTTTTTTTTCTCTTACAGAAAAACAGGCATGTGATTTCAGAAAAATACTGCATTTTTCTTTTTATGGAAAAAGACAGGATTTCAGAAAAAAACTGAATTTCTCAAACTTGTTCATATGAGGCAAAGAACCAACAATTGTGGGGTCTCCTTGGAGAAGTCTTTGGAACTGTTTTCCTTGCTAGGACATAAGTACTAGCAACAACCAAAATATAAAGAGCTTACTGTATCCGTAAGCTAGAGGTGTTCTACATTGGACATTGGGAAATTTGAATAGTTTGCAGGCTCTCTCTCTCTCTTCATATTTAACAACTGTAAAGCCTTTTATAATGTTGAGGAACTGTAAATGCCTTTGCTATTAATTAAACTACAAATTTAATACATGCGATGTTCTGTTCTAAGTGCTTGATTTCCCTTAAATGTCAGAAAGCTGATATTTATTCAGCTGTTCACTGGTCCAGCCCTTACATCAACTTCCTTATACCTATGATCCAGCTTGGCGATCAGGAGAAAAACACCTATACATCCTGTAAGCGATATTGGCCAAAGTTGACTTGGCTTTTTGCATTGATTACTGTTTACTATGATTAACAAGGATATTCTCAGAGGCACATTTTGCACAAGTTTCTTTCCCGTGAAAGTGCTTTCTCCTCTTAATTTCTTGAGCATCAGTTAACATAAATGGTTGCCTATTAATGTGCATTGATTCTCTGAAGAATTCTAGCCAAAGTTTGCCAGAGTTCCACCATTTTATTTCCTTATCAATGGCACAAACCCCACCCCAACCCAGACCGGGATGTATACTGGCCAGATCGAAACCATAAACAGACAGCGCTTACATCTGATGTAGATGTACATAGATGTCTTAGACCTCAGTAGGACCTGGATTTCCCAAAGAAAAGTACAAGCATTCCGAATGTGAGTCTAAACAATCTTTGGGGTATAACCAAGGGAACTTGGGCTGCAGGCTGACCAGAGCAACAACGGGGAATCCACCCCATATGGCAGATGAGGGGATACTGAAGGAAAAATTAGTATTTATTGATTTTGGCCCCAGTATGCTTTATGAGCCACCAGCTGGGAAAATCTGTTCCATCTTCTTTAAGCCTTTGTTATTTTGGGTTTCCTGTCACGGGTAGAGTACCCTAATTCTTAGCTAATGTGTGGATATGGTGGGAAAAGAACTTTGAGAGAGAAAACAAGGATTTAAATTTGACTTTTGAAAAGAAAAGAAATACTTAAGTACTATAATGACAGTACATCATTTAGGATTAATATCTCTAAAACTGCCCTTTCCAATTAAAGTTTCAAAACCGCTTCCACCAGAAATCTGCCATGACCTTTCCCTCAGTCCCTCCCGAGCAGCAACTGGGCCAGTTTTCCTGACTCCTCTGCTCCCAGAGCGTCTTGTGCAGACATCTGGGACGAATCACGTCGTGTGAAGACTGCCTGTGTCTGTGTCTTCTCTCTCTCTATTTAATCACTTTGAACGTAGGGGCTGCATTTTTGAATCGCATTGACTAACAATAAATACTTCATCATGCACAAAGTGTGTATTTCATATTTCCTTTGTAGGAAAGTCTTATTCTGGTTAAATTGTAGAAGATTATGGGCTTCGTTGGCTCAGGATGAAAGTTAGAAGTGATTAAGAATGATTCAGCTCTGTTCGACACCACAGAAAATTACTAGTTCAGTTGTATTCACCCAAAGTGACTGTTTTATTCTGGGAATCTGGCAAATTAAGAAAGGATTCCATAGCACATGATTATGATTTTAGAAGAAATATTAATAGAAGACATGCCTTATTAGATATTTCTTGAATGACTGGGAAGAGGCACAACCACATGGATGAATAAAGAGAAACAGACACTGTTGAAGACAGTGATTGGAATTTTTGTGACTACATCACGTGACTAAATCTCTAATGGAAATAACTTCTAAAGGAGACAATTGACAGCCAAACTTATTAACAAACACATGAGACTGAGATGATTTGGAGCAAAATGGGAAGAATGCATTATTTTTACATTAGTCTAAGTGCATATTTTATGAGAGTTCCACAGAGAGCGAGGAAAGAAAAAGGTTTGGGTTGGCGAATGAGTATTTGAAAGCAAAGTTGAACTGGGACATAGTAATCAGCAGCCAGACTTTTCTCCTATTTCTGCACCAGAAAATTATGCAGAGAGCTACAGCATTTTCCCTAATAAATTCCATTTTCTATGCCACTGACACAATTTGAATATCAAATTGAAAATTATATTTTCCTAAGTTTGTTATTTGAAGTTTTTATTTATCACCAATTAATAAAACAGGCTCCTTCACGCCCCACAAGACACATTTTGATGATTAACTTTCCCACTAAATAACACAGCAAATGTTTTCATAGATTTAAAAATATAGAATATTTTTTATTTCATAAGAAAATAATCATGTACTTGAGATAATTTAAGTTCATGCAAAGAAATTTTTACAAAAGGCTCATCAGATACGAAATAGCAATTAAAACATGTTCAGTAATAGCTACATGTTCTGTAATACAGCAGAGGTTTCACTCTGAAATCAGTGATCGAAGATAATAGAGAGTCCAAACTTAGGAGATAAAAGGCTTTTTGAGACATTTAGAAAGGATCTAAAAATTCAGGTATCTCTTCTTTTTCCTTTCTTGAGAAAAAAATAATTAAATATGATTCTGAATTCGAATTAAGCTGGAGGATAAAATATTTGAGGTAATAGAGAATAGTTTTTGAAAGTTTTTAGTTAGTATACACTGTCATTGGCTAAATTCTCAAGAAGTGAAGCCTAAGAGGTGGATTCTTGTGCAAGTGATCTATTGAGGGTATGCTTTTAGGAGAAATCTGTAAGGAAGTGAGAGGAACCAGAATACAGTAGGAGGAAGTCAGTACAGACATGGTTGCAGCCTTATCCCACAGGACCTCTGGAGCACTACAGGGCAAATTCTGCCTTAAGGGAAGGAGGGAATGGGCCCGGTATTTGTAGCCCCATATCCAAACAACTCAAGAGGCAAATAAGATCTGAAACCCCAGATCAGCCTATTCTTGGCAGCAAATTGTACCCTGGAGGAAGGGGAAGAGAGAGAGCTGTTATTTCTCATAGGGTAGCTCCTATGGCCAAGCACAATCTCCCAGAGAAAGGTGCAGCTGTAGACCTGGACTCACCTCCCTATAGAAAAGGTCAAGGCCAGCCACCCCCCACCACTCACTGCACAGTCAACCCCGCCCCTGCCTTATTTCCAATATCTGGAATACTGCTTTGCTAGGTTCTTTCTGGGCTTCCTAAATTGTTACGTCTCATCACAATTTTGCCTCTTTCTAGTCTTTCAAGAAATATCTAATAAACCATGCCTTCTATTAATATTTGGGGACACATCTAAATATCGATACTTTGTATCTCCAAAACAAAATTAATCACTATCTTGTTCAAAATCTAAAAACTTTACTAGAAAGGCTGTTTTCATTGACTCATTTTTCCATATTCACTGAGCCATAAGGCTATCTTGTTTACACTGATTTCTTTTTAATTCATGATGGTGACAACCCTTTAAAAGGGGGAGGACAATCTCAGATAGTACATCACAAGCCAACTGAATGATGTATTTTATGGAACCATTGTAATAATATTCTCAGGCTTCCTTTGCTGGGTGAGGGAACCATAAGATCTCTCTTGGTTCAAATCCATTTGGCAAAGAGGAGAAAGAGCTTGCTCAGGAGCCAGGAGGGGAGTTCTCCAAGCTCTGATGTCAGTAACTGAAGTAAGTGACTGGAGGACTCAGTTTGTCCATTTGTCAATTGAGGTAGCTGCAGTGCATAGTTTTATTTTTAAATTATTTTTTATTAAATCATAACTTTGTACATTTCTTTGTACATTGATGCATAGTTTTTTAGGCTGCTTCTGTGTTAACAGTTCTCTCATTCTGAGAGATCTGGTCTATACAGTTTGGCCAGTGTCGGCTTTGGGGTCTCATTCCTAGTCCTCTACACCCGGGCTTCTTGAACTATCTGTAGCTGTCTTGGGAGAGGATGGCTTTTATACATTTTCCAGACTTTCATAGACCAATGTGTGCTCCAGTTGTTACTCACGGACTATGCTCATTCTGGGGGATACTATCTGCACAGGCTTAATGATGCCCATTTCTTCAATGAAATGATGCCACTGATTCTACTTCTGAATGTCACATCAATGCCAAGTTCAATTTCTGTACTTGTCATGGGCTAGTAACAAACAATTCCTTTCCTGTTCTGAATCACAGACCACTTATGGGGAGCACTGCTCTACAATTATTCATTCGCTCGTCTAGGAAGAAGACAGAACATTTGGAAAGGTACAAATGACCCTAATCCTTTAGGATTTAGAATTGAAAGAGTGAATCTATTCATCAAAAATATCTTTCTGTGTCCAATATGGTAGCCACTAGCCACAGGTGGGTGTTTAAATTTAGATGTATATTAATTAAAGTAAAAAATTCAGCCACACTAGCAGGTGTTCAATGGCCAAATGTAGCTGGTGGCTACCATATTGGAGAGTTGAAATATAGCACATTTCCATCATTTCTGAAAATTCTACTGGGTAGCGCAGCCGTAGAATCCTCACTCGTTTCTCTCTTGTTCAGTGCAAGTATGTTTTGGGCACTTCCAGTAACACTGTTGTGTCTTTCTTAGCATCTCAGATTTATCTTCTGGTTCTCAACAGAGGTCTGTCCATCTACTCATCGATCTTGTGTCATTAGCAACCATCATTATTCAAAGAGCAATATACTAACTATAACCATTCAAAATAAAAAAAAATATTAGTGCATGTACTCAAAGCACCTATGATCTGGGTAGGGAGTGAGTACTATGTAGGAACTCAACATACAAAGTGATTTTAGCTGGGCTTTAAATAAATTATGTAGATGATTTCACCTTTTATGATAGGTTATGAATTATTTGAGATTATAACAAAAGGATCACTTAAGAGAAGGGAGTGAACCTGGTAGACTAGACTCACCAAAAAACCCTATGGAAACTTTCCTCTATCAGAAGAAGCATAGAAATTATTAAGGAGAGAAGAAACAGAATCTATATGCATGTGTGTGGAGTGTACGTATATTCGTATATTTGTGCTTATTCATATACATAGTCCCTTCTCAGTATTCAGTATATGTGGAGACCATGTTTTAGTATTTTGTATTGAGAACAGCTAAAATAAAAATAAATCTACTTTATATGTATTCTCTCTATTAAAAATGGACCTATTCTGGTGTTCCTTCAGAATATATAAAAACTTTGGCAATTTATTTACTTTTCAGTGGCATAAACACCACAAATTTATTATCTAATAGTTCTGGAGGTCTGAAGGGCAACATGGGTCTCGCAGGGCTAAAAAGAGGCATCAGTGAGCTGCAGTCCTCCCTGGACCTTGGCTGGGGAACATGCCACACTGTCCTCAGCTTCTGGAGGCTGCCTGCATTCCGGAACTCGTGGCCACTTTCGCCATGTTCAGAACCAAGGGTAGCTGCTGACAGCCTTCTCACACAGCATCATCTGACCTCCCTTTCCACTACCCTCTTACTTATCTGGAATAGCCGCCTTGTGTTAAGAGCATCTGAGCAGCAACACTATGGCTATTTACTTTTAGCTTAAAATATTTGAGATGCCAAAGCTCTCCGTTCTTTACTTACTTCACTTTACTAATTACCTAGGGACAAAGCAAACAATTTATTGTTCACATTTCATAATGCTTCTTTTCAACAGCTATGGACATTCTTTTTTACTATTTATTCCACTCAGTCTCAAGGAACTGTCTGTAGGTCGTGGAATCATAGCATTCCTCAGTAAGGACCAATGCTGAGGGACTCAGGGAAAGTGGAAGGTAGCAGGTGGACACAGCCGTCCTTGAGCTACAAACATCTGACTTCTGTACAACTTGCACTTAAGAATGGTGGCTATTTCAGTAAGTCCCCTGGTTACAGACATCTCACTGATGCATGACTCCCACTTAAGAATGGAGGCTCTTATAGGTAATAGGTAAATGTACTTGTTCTAATTTACAAAGTCGACTTAAAAACAAACCTATAGTACACACCTTGTTCATAACCTGGGGACTGCTTGTACTTGTAACCATGAATTTCCCTTCCACTCTGTATCACAAATCATTGACACTAACCGATTGTGTTCTGTACCCTGAAGGCAACATGAAGTGTGCTAACCTCACGTTCTAGTTCTCTCCAACTAGTCCTGTTACAAGTCAAAAAGAAAATCAGCACATATGAATGAAATAAGCATAAATAAACATACACACATACACACCCCATTGGGCAAAGCATAGCAACTCCATTTGGCTTGAAATGATAGCATAAACTTCTGCAAATCTAAATACTACAGCATCAATACAGTGAGAACTGAAAATTCATCAGCTGATCCGATGATCCCGCAATGAAGCTCGTTTTGCCGTCTGTCTCTTCCTCTACAGGAATCCAAATGCAGCAATAAACTTGGACTCTTACGGAGTATGTGCTATCATATTTTTAAAATAATGGGCTGAAAATGTGGTCGCGTCCTGAACAGCGCTCATCAGGTGTTGGGGGCAGCTTTCCTTGTAAGGGATGTCTCAAAACTAAATAGTGAAAACAACGTGAACTCTGGGCCCAACCACCACACACCCGGCAGCTCTGCTGAAACCTTCTATGGGAGTCACTTTTTAAAAGTGGATGTCAACATCCCACCAACTGCAGGATGGGAGGCCTCATTTATTATAATTTAACAGAATGCTCTCCATTTGCTATAAGAAGAAAGAAAAATGCCATTAGAGAAAATTAAAATGTGAACAACATCTTATTGATATTCTTGATGCTGTTTCTGATTTAGGGAATAAACACCCCAATCAAGACCAAGCACAGGAATACAGATAAGCTAATTCCCAGGAACTAGGAGCTGCAGGCTGACAAATAACCTCTTGGGGCAAGCAAGAGGCTGCAGGTGCCTGTCCTTCTCCTGTCAAAAGTGCCATAAGTTGCCTGAGCCAATGAGGACCAGCTGTTCCCCCCAGAGCTGAGATGGCACAGCAGGGTGGGCGCTGCCATCAGCTCGTAGCCACAAGCCTTGTACAATGTCCCTGACAGGTGACTCCACTTTAGGAACTGATCCTTTAGATTTCTTCAGACTTCCCGCTCTAACATCCCTTTTGCATATTTCCTTTAAAATCTAGTCACAATTACATTTTGTAAGTACTTGTATTGATTCTTGGGTCATCGGTCCTTGTTTTTTTAATGTAAAAATGTCTATTTTACCACCATATTCTCATATAGTAATCGTGGGTTCTTTTACAAAACTCTGATCTTTTCTATTATAAATGATTAACATGGTTAAAAACCAGACAACAACCAACCAACCAAGTCTGCCTTAAGATAATTAGCATGTTTAGTACCATTCTCATGAACAGCATTAAAATGCATATCAGAGCTGACAGTCTGATCACAAATGACTGAACACTCTAATATACTGGGACAACAAAGTTCTAAACGCAGCAGAGGAGTCAAGGAAAGAATTTATTTGTGAGTTGAATGCGTGTGAATTGTCAGGGCAGAAAAATGGCAGTACAATTGGCTCTGTTGAGGAGTGCTGAAATCCTAGGAGGGCCACCTGAATATCACATTTAATATGCTAACACTATTATGAGAATATTTCTATTCTTCCCATAAAGGTCTTGCTAACAGTAATTAAATTTTAAGACAGTCAGATCTGGAAACGAATAAAAATACAGTGAAAATACGATTATGATGGCTATAGGAGGCCTTCCCTTTCAAATACTAATTAAAAAAATTGAATCTTGGCTACCCAGGGACACTAAGGCTGGCCATCTCTATATTAAATTACCCCTCATCACACCTGAGTTTTTAAAAATCTAATATCTTTAACACCAGAATGTTTTAGACTTGAAAATATGTAAATGGCATTCTGAATATATGGGGTTTCCTCATCGGTAGTCAATGCAGACTAAAGGGGGGGGGGAAGCACACAATTCAGGATCAGGACAGCATGTCTCGGAGAACAAAAACTGCCTTGGGTGGACAGATGTAAGATTGTGAAGTTGCTATAGTTCCTAGTCACGGACGCACTTATTTGAAAAACGTGTCTACATTTTGGACCTGTATTGAAAATAATTTTCATTTTTCTTACAATGAGGTCAAGTCTGATTTGTTTCATAGTAATATTTTTTTCGCAGTCGTCTGTTTTGTTGAATCCTAATCCAGCTCACCATTCGCGAATAGCTGGAGGACAGGGAGGAAGTGCCAGCAACACTGACTCCCCCTGTTGCAGACTTCAATTTCACTGAAAGTATTGGTGCTGTGATCTCCAGCTTCAATTATCATGAACTCTAATGCATAAAACACTCAAGGAATCTCCAAAGCAAAATTCTAAAAGCTTAAGCAATAAAACACTAATGTAATACTTCATTCCTGAAAGCCTACCATGACTTTTTAAAAAAAAACACAGATTTTTAAAAAAGTTTTTATGTCAATTCCCTTTGAATATTCAGAGGCAGTCTATTATGGAGCCGTGGTCTTCAGAGTTTGGCGTGCATGGCAGACAACTGGAGGACTTGTTAAAATACAGATCGCCAGGCTCGGACCCCAGCAGTTCTGATTTGACAGGTCCAGGAGATGTTGCCACTCCCAGGTGGTGCTGATACTGTGTTGATCTGGGGACCACAGTTTCAGAACCACCAGCACCAGGTAGATAAAAGCCTGAGCTTATCTATTAAGATTTGTGGGCTGGGAGCAATAGGCTCCAAATTATGGATGGATGGACAGCTGCCAGACTCTGCCACACCCTCACGTCATAACCCTTCTCCAAGCCTCATTTTCTCTGTCCTTAGAGGGGGATAAAAGCAGTAGCTATTGTCACAGGATCTTTGCATAGAATAAAGGAGAAATGGTTGGCAGGTGGCTCACACCTGTAATGCTAGCACTCTGGGAGGCTGAGGTGGTGGGAGGATCACTTGAGCTTAGGAGTTGGACCTTGATCAAAGTGAGAGCCAGTCTCCACTAAAAATAAACAAATGAGCTGGGTATGGTGGCAGGTGCCTATAGTCCCAGTTACTCAGGAGACTGAGGCAAGAAGAATGGTTGAGCACAGGAATTTGAGGTTGCTGTATATACACACACACACACACCACACACATACACACACATATACATGGAAAATGTGTGTGAAATGCTTAGAATATAGTAACTTTCCAATAATAATTAATTTCTATTCTGAATATCATGTGGCAAAAATATAAGGAAATAGATTAAAAGGTTTCTTATGCATTCCATTCATAATCTTCCTTTAAGAAAGATATACATCATTACAGAATAAAGATGTACGTGCATCCAAACAAACAAAGAAACACACATCAAGCATCCCATCAACTGCAGGAGGCTGATCATTTTCTAATAAAAAAATATGTCCAAGTTCCACGCTGAGCATAAACCCTTTTATAGTACCACCTAGATATTTTATGTTTTTGTTTAAAACTTAATCATTAGGCTTCGATACATAGAATATACTCTAAATTAATATGTGTAATTATAAATAATACAGCAATACATTTTGAAAGTATACATAACATTATAGTTCTGTGGAAGATAGTATACAAAGATTAAAAACTTTAAAAATCATCATTTTTTATACTTCTGGTTAACAGTCTTTTTTTTTTTTTTTTTTTGGACTTTTTCTCTGTATTCCAGGGTGTTTTTTTTTTTTTTTTGGTAGGAGTACGTGATAAAAGAATATTGTATTTAAACATAGAAAGACCTTAGAATAAATGTTAATGAAACTAACAACTCCTGGGATCCCAGATTCCCAAGGCATCATGCTGGGAATTAAGAGAAAGCGTCTGTGTGTTGGGGTGGGGGAGTTACCAAAAGGAGACGCCTGGGGAAGTTGAAGTTCTCTTGGGTAACTGTGAGCTTGCTGACGGCTTTGGAATGAAAATGGAAGATGGTGTTTAGGCTACTAGGGGCAAAACTCCTCTGACTCCCAAGATGTTCCAGAGCAAAGAAGCCTATCTGAACTAGGTGCATAAAAGGATTTAGGCAGAGTTGAAAGAAAGGTCCTTCCCCTGTCTGACCCTACTTCTGTGAGGAGGGGCAGAGAGGGCACTGATACTCATTTAAAACAGTAGGACTTGATTTTTTGGTAAAAGTAAAGTATACAGAACCTGGTAAAAACCATAGAACTTCCTCTTCTGCGAGACACACATACATAACTTTGGATGGGAAAAATCTGTTGTCACTCTGAAGTTGATCTTTAAGGTCCTCAGCTAGGAAGCTTGACATAAAACGTAGAAACAGGGTAAATTAAATAGTAGTAAGAAAGGTGAGCAAATCCTAAGAGAGGTTCCCATTTTCTTAAAACTTTTTAATAAATGTTATTCAAAACATCTTGTTCTACAAGGGTTATACTTTTTTGTTGAAACAAAAAACAAAAAAAAAAAAAAAGAAAGAAAAGCCTTTTTTTTAATAGAAAATCACAACTAAGTGGATGATCATGCCATTCTCTTTGGCTCAGTTAAAAATATCAAGAGGCACTTGATTATATTCAAACTGCCAAGTTCTAACGCTGTTATCCCTTGGAAGCAGTTTGGTCTGTCCCAATTGCAGACTAAATATCTTAATGGAGATATATTCATGCATCACTAAGAATATTGTCTTCAATAGCAGACTGCATATACAATGGTGGTTCCATAAGATTATACTACTGAATTCTTCCATGACCTAGCAATTATGAATTGGGCTGCAAGAAACATTCTGATACAAATATCTTTGTTGTAATGTGATTTTTGGTCTTCTGGATATATACCTACTAAAGGAACTGCAGGATCAAATGGCAGGTCTATTTAGTGCCCATCGACCTATGAATGGATCAATAAATTGTATATGTACATCATGGAATATTAAGCAGCCCTAAAGAAAGATGGAGACTTTACCTCCTTCATGTGTACATGGATGGAATTAGAACATGTTCTTCTTAGCAAAGTATCTCAAGAATGGAAGAAAAAATATCCAATGTGCACAGCCCTATTTTGAAACTAATTCATAGTTTTCATAGGAATGTTATAACCTAATTATAGCCTTAGAATATGGGAAGGGGGTAGGAGAGGGGAGGTGAGGGGGCTGGATGGGGTGAGAAGGTGATTGGTGGGGTCACCTCTATGGTTTATCCTGCAACGGTACAAGTGAATCTTTCTAAAAGCAGAGTATGAATGTCTTAACTCAATAACTAAGAAAATGACATGAAGGCTATGTTAACCAGTTTGATGAGAGTATTTCAAAATGTATATGAAAACAGCACACTATACCCCATGATTGCATTAATGTACATAGCTATGCTATAAGAAATAATAAAGGAAATTTGAATGGGAAAAAAAAGATTATAGTACTGAGCCAGGCACGATGCCTCACACCTCTAATCCTAGCACTCTGGGAGGCTGAGGAGGGTGGATCACTTAAGCTCAGGAGTTTGAGCCAGAGTGAGACTCTGTCTATAAAAATAGTCAGGTGTTGTGGTGGGTACCCGTAGTCCCAGCCCAAGAGTTTGTGGTTGCTGGGACCTATGATGGCAGGGTGCTCTACCCAGGGCAACAAAGTATACCTTATGTTTAGACACACAAATACTTACCAATTGTGTTATAATTGCCCACAAGATTTAGTACAGTAACATGTTAACACAGATTTCCACGGCCTAGGATGGCTATCCCATGCCTCCCAGGTGTGTAGTGGGCTATGCCATCTAGACTTGTGTGAGTACACTCCATGGTGTTCCCACAATGATGAAATCACCTAACAAGGCATCTGTCAGAAGATAACCCTGTCACCAGGCAATGCATGACCCGGTATAGCAGAATCTGACATTGTAGATTTGACTTTAAGAGATTTGACCATGAAAGAGAAGCTGTGTGTCACGACCTTCAGAAACATTTCATCTTGCTGAGATAAAAACTTGTGATGCTTTTTTGGAAGAGTTGTTTAGCTGGTGCATGATTCCAGCCAAGCACCTGGAATTTGCATCTCATTGGGAGTAAGGAGCCTGTTATCCTTTTCTGGCTCTTTGAAAGATTTCCAATAACATTTTGTAATTTGGAAGGAAAAAAAAAAGTACATGCAGTGGGACACAACCTTTTAACATTTTATTTTTTTAAATGGGTCTTCAGTAGCTTCAAAAAAAGGGGAGACAAGGTCTAGCAGTAAGTGTCTACTCTGGATTCACGCTCTGAGAGACATGACCTCATGAAGGTGTGCACAGTGCCACACGAGGTAGCGGAAAGTGCCACATGTGGGAAACTTGAAGACACAACATCAGGAGGCAGAACCCCTCCAGCAAGGATTGATTTGTGCTCCCTAATTTCTGACTAACGAGTATCCATTTTATTTAGAAAGATCTCTAGGAACTTTCAGAACCTCCCTGCAGAAACTAAATAATCCCAAATGAAAAATCTATATACAGAGAGGAGATCTATCCTGATTCTTTTTCTGAGGATTGCTCAAGGGCAGTCACTGAGGACCTTGGATCTGCCAGCTCTGGCCCGCGCCAACATGCCAGTTTCAGTAAGCAGCTCAGTCAGCAGGAAGAGGGGGGCAAACAAGTCTCCCCATCCAGAATGAAGCCTGCATGGGGAGGGTTTGCCGTTTTGCTGCCAAGCTTCACTGACTGGACCAGGACTTTGTGGCTTCTCTTGTAGGCCAGGGTGAGGATTCTGTAGTCAAGCCTGGAACCCAGAAACCCTGTCTGATTTTGTTTCTAAGAAGGGACAGATCTGTCCTCCAAGCAACCACGCTGACCTTCACAATCCCCAGGCCGCCATTGACTTGATGCCATATGTTCCTGCTGCTCAGAAGGAGGACATATTTAGAAAGTCATTTTAGTTATCAAAATCACAGATTAAGAACTTTGGGGCACAGTCCCTGGGGCTGGTGATCAATCTCCCGGGTTGGGGAAAGGAACAGTCCCACAAACCAGTGGTTTCTTCTGTCTCTGCTCTTCCTTACTTGTGTCTGTTCTTTCTTTTGCAAACTGGGCACTAAGGTCCAAGTTTGTTCAGGAAAAGACAAAAGCCATGCTGGCAGCATGCCCCTTATTTTTCTGAGTTGCAGTTTTTACCTATCTTAAATCACATTTTTTTAAAGAAAAAAGACAGTTCCATAGGGTCACACTGATTTGTAGTCAACGTGGGCGTTCTCAGTGAATTTTTATCATGAGTGTGGAAGATCTTCCTTTGTTCTAAGCGCCAAATAGAAACCATGATCTAGGA
>NW_003852429.1:3890334-3919823 GCF_000181295.1 Otolemur garnettii | reverse complement strand
TGTCATAGCATCATAGCTCACACCAACTTCAGACTCTTGGGCTCAAGTGATCCTCTTGCCTCAGCCTCCCAAGTAGCTGGGACTACAGGTGCCCACCACAATGCCCAGGTTGTTTTTCTATTTTTAGTAGGGATGGTGGTCTTGCTGTTGTTCAGGCTGGTTTCCAACTCCTGAGCTCAGGTGATCCACCTGCCTCAGCCTCCCAGAGTGCTGGGATTACAGTCATGAGTCATAGTACCTGGCCTAATTTGCCTGAGTTTAGACTGTGGTCACCCAGGGAAAATATTTTAAATTAGATAAAGAATCTTCCAAAGTTCATATCCCACCTAATTATTTCTTCCAAATCTCTATTTGATGGAGAATTATATGGAGAACTCAACTATTCTCTAGTTATTTTTTTAATAGATTACCTACTTGAAGGTGAATTATTTTAGAAAATTTCTGTAAAATATGTTCAGCCATGTCTGAGTCATGTAAAGTAAACATGTTACTATCTTGGCATTAAAGAAATGAAATAAGTTGTTTTGAAGTAAATCAGCCAGAAACAGTTGATGTAATGAAGTTGAATGTCCTCAGAAACTGATCCTCAGTGAGGAATAATTTATTGTTATAACAGCAAAAATGTTTTAAAAGAAGTTGTCTTAGAAGAAACCTAATTTGCTTTTGAGCAGTGTCTTTCTTTTTTGGAATTTCATGACTCTTTTTCTGGATAACTGATTAATAAGTAACTATCAAAATCCAAGTGCATGTAAAGAAGATAATTTTGCCACATTGGATTTTGTCATTTTATTTATTGATATATTTTTTGAGACAGAGTCTCAATCACCCTGGGTAGAGTGCTATGGCCTCATAGCTCATAGCAACTTCAAATTCATGGGCCCAAACTATCCTCTGTCTCAGCCTCCCCAGTAGCTGGGACCACAGGTGCCCACCACAATGCCTGGCTATTTTTAGAGACAGGGTCTAATGCTTATTCGTGTTAGTCTCAAACTCCTGAGGCCAGGTGATTCACCTTGCCTCAGCTAGAGTGCTAGGATTACAGGTATGAGCCAGTAAGCCACCGCACCCGGCCCTATTCTGTCATTTTAAAAGCGTGTTGAACATATAATGAGGATTTTCACTAACCCTGGTATGAAAACTTAAGCTTTTACACATCTTTCCTTTTAGGCTAAAATATGTAACCTGAACATTACAGATATTAGGCCTGTTACTCCGAGGCATTGATACTGATGGGTCTTTCATACTAGGATCAGGTTGTTAGGGCACTGAGCAAGGCAGAAGATGACTTTTAAGTAGCTTTTGCAATTAGCACCTACTTAACGAAGTGAGAAGCAGGAATGAATGCCCGGCAGTTCCAGGCTCTAACACAGTGTCCCATCACTGGGTGTCTCATCACACATTTACTCTTAGACTCTCAGCAGCAGCAGCAGCAACGGCTATGGAACAGTCTTCTAGCCCAGCTGAGAACATTCTGCTAGGAGAGAAATGTAAGCCTGGGGAAAAAATGCAAAGAGTAATAAGCATAATGACTTAATAGACGGGGCTGGCCATCTCGGGAAGAACACAAGGAGCACTCTGTTCAGTTAATGAACTCTCCATCACCACTCCCTAGCTGCTGCCTTCTTTTAAGTTTTTCTAATGGGATAAGAGGCGAGTTCTCAATGCTTGTTTCTCAGGTTTTGTTTGCCTACGCTTGTCCTTTTCTCAAGCACAGCTGACCTACGGTGCTCTAACCTTTCTTCATGGCAGGCTAGTCACAGGTACACAGGCCCCCAGGTAGCCCTGCTACAAGAATTACTGGCCGGGTGCCATTCTTAGAAAAGAATAAATACCCTAAAGGGGCCTCTTAAGATTTCTATTGTTTCCCCCAAATAATCCTGCATGATTTGTCTCAATTCACTGGACAGAAATTCAGGAAGTCCTTTACCCTCACCTGCAGAATGGGAATCGTCACACCTCGTGAGGATAGGTGAGATCCTCGGTATCAGTGCCCTTTGTTAGTTGGTGATTGTTTAAACATCTTGACCTGTACATCACTAAGGAACTGGACGTATTTCACTTCTCTGCTTAGGTATCCCTGGGGTAGTTTTCATCCTAATGAAGGTGCGACAGAAGGCCGAGCACAGTCAGGACCTAAACTTTCCTTCCTCACTTCCAGGGGGAGGGAGGGTCTCTTCCAGCAGCTTTCATTGCTGAGCAAAGAAGAATCTTTTTCTAAAGCCCCCATCAAATCTCTCTGCATTTCTCTGTGGTCTGAACTCAGAAGTGTCCATATATAAACTGATGACCAGGAAGATGGGTTTTGCTGATTGAACCAATCTGATCGGTACTAAACTAAAATTGATATCAACGCCTCCCCACCCACCTGGCTGCTATAAAACTGGGCAGACATACAATGTAGCTGAGACTGAGAAGATAACCACAGTGCACCCCGTGTTTTTATAATCTCTTTGGTTGGTGCCAGATTATTCATCACGCCTCTGACGATCTAAAATTTTGCATCAAGGCAGCTCAAGGGTACAGTTCTTGCCTACTAAGAAACCATCATCTCCAGGAGATGTCTACATCTCTGAAGGATCCAGAAATATTGAGAGACCAGGAACAATTAAATCGAAGACCATTGTCCATCTTCAAAAATTGCCCAAGCCTTCCCGCTACCATGCCATTCCAAACAGTTCCATTATCAGTCATGACAGCACAGCATATAATAAACTCTTCATTTTTTATTTCCACAAATACATGTGTGTATAAGATATATGTACATATATATCCTATTAAATTGAATAAGAAATGATCTATGAAAATTTATATAGTCCCGATTCATTAGACTAAGATATGATGAGATCACTTTTCTGTATTCATAGCCAGTCTAACACAACATAAAAGGGATTTTAATTTGAAATTTTGTTGAAAAAGGATCTGACAGTATATGACTATTTTAATTGGATTGAATGTGACTTTCCTCTAAGTCTTTAATTTCAGGCGGTTTGTAGCCAGCAAGGCTTTTGCTACAAATAGGAAAGCAGTCTCTGAAGGTTGTCTTATGTTACCAGGATACTTTATGGTAAAGAAAAAGCTACTGTAATGGAAGCGAATTGATTTGTGAATATTAAAAACTATTTTTAAGTTAATTGTGTTAGCCAATTACTTGCACACAGAACTAAGGGATTATAGAACTGCCTTCAGATAAGGGCATATAGGAGTTGAACATTTTGAAAACCTTCAATCTTTCATATTTTATATTTTTCTTTAAAATAAAAAAATATTAAGCTATTATTTTCTCAGTATTTTTTGTTATACTAATGATCTGCATTGTCAAAGGCCTCCCCTCCATTCCAGGTCAATTCATTCATTTCCTCCCATGGGGACCGGTTTACCTGCACTAAATGCACCAGAGAATAAAGCTATTACTTACACTTAAGTTCTTTTGAACGACCTAAGCCTGAAAGAATTAAAACCAAAGGTTCAGTTACAAATTTTGTCTTGAGTTGAACACTACTAATGCTTCCTTTTTCCTCATATGTTCATAAGCATCTCTACAAAGACCTCAGAAACTGAAATTTAATTTTACTGAATCAATGCCCAGGGGATTACTTATTAGATTATATTTACAGAAGATCAATTCAGTCAATTCTAATAGTTAATAAAAGACTAAAATATGTGTGGCCTTAGAGGGATTTAAGGGACTAATATCTATGTTCTGGGAGTTTACAACGAATTCTGATTAGTAAAGAGAATAAGGAGATTTAGAATATATGCTATTCTTTTTTTTTTTTTTCCTAAAGAATTGATCTAGGCAGGGTGCTATGGTACAAGCCTGTAATCCTAGCACATTGGGATGCTGAGGCAGGAGGATTGCTTGAGGCCTGGAGCTCAAGATGACCCTGAGCCCATCTCTACAAAAAAATTTAAAAGTTAGCCAGGAATGGCGGTGCATTCCTGTAGTCCTAGCTACTTGGGAGGCTGAGATGGGAGGATCGCTTGAGCCCAGTGGTATCAGGAATCACAAATATTTATTGAGTTTCTATGGTGTGCACGACCAGTGTGGTAACTATAACGAGAGACGCAGCATTTTCAGTCTTTTTGCATGTATGTGTGGAACACAAATCGTTTTCAATATGCAGTGTGTCTGGTGTTGGGACACAATACAGTTTCAGCAGTTGCTTCTCTTCTCTCATTATTCAAAACTGAAGCAACTCCTTTTGCATATTGTAGCCCATGCCTTTATCACAGACTATGCAGCACTGAATTATTCTTCCTCTGCCCCGTCTTCACCAGCAATTATGAACTTTTGACTAAAGGTGTCTCACATTACTCTCTCGGTCCCCTTAGCACCCTGCAATGTGGCTGTCACACCACAGCTGCTCAGTAAATGCTTGTGGAAGTAAAACAGAGTCACAAGTGGCACAACCGTCGCCCTGTGCGAGGGGCTCACCGTTCTCTGCGTTCGGAAACCTCCCTGCAAGCTTCCTTCTCCTTGTCATCCATGTCTGAAATTTTGTTTAAGGCGAAATTGCTTACATTTTTGAAAGTTGAAAAAAAAAGCAAACAAAGAAAACTGATAGTATTTCTCTTTCGTTCTCAAGGAATTTCATAGCTGTGCTGGGTCAGACGACGAAGATTAGTCTGAATTGGAGGCTTGGGCTTGGCCAAGGTTGCTTACACTTTTGTTAATTCTTGGACCGGTAAACATGCACTGCAAAGGACACTTCCTATTGAAAAGATAAGTGAGTTGCTCATCAGAGGTATGCTCCAAAGCACAGGTCTGGTAACTCATGCAAAGTAAAACCTCTACCAGGCGAGAGGAAATATATCCTGGTTCACTCTTTCATATTGTCCTAGGCAAGTACAGGATGGGATCCACCCAATTCTGCAAGGGTCCTTTGTGTTATTACTCTCTGTGGCACCTTAGTTATACTCTCATTGATTTGCTATTGTGTCATCAAGTTTATTAATGTTATCAGTTAAAAAGATTTGCCTACAGCCAGTGACACTAAGGGAGACCACCAGAATCAACCATTTGGGATTGAGGCGGATCATATACGGAAAGGTGCCTCAGGAGGCCACCCTTCTGGGTGTGACTTAACTCAGTGATGACCTCACTGGAATCATGTTCCCCAGTAGGCACAAGGGTGCAGAATATACGGCCAAGGATGATGGTGCTTTTTCCTTTTACAACTGGCCTGTGGTCACAGCAGAAGATACTGAGCTGACAAGTGCACTGGGTGATGGGGACAGAGCTGGCCAGGCCAGACCTGACTTTTTCACTCTACTTTTCCAGCATCAGTTGTCTTTCCCCAGATAGCATATTGTCACAGAATGGAGTCTTCCAACATTAATCGTTTATTCATTCATGATTATGGGAGTTGGTGTGATTTTTGGCTGAACTCAGCTGGTCGGTTTCTCTGTTGGTCTCCTCTGAGGTCACCAGTGAAGCCACAGTCACCTGGTGGCTTAATGGGATGGATGCTCTAAGTAGGCTGTGCGCACATACCTGGCAGTGAACATGCTGGCAGCTGGGATACCTGAGTGCTTCTCTGCTGACCTCTCTAGCAGGGAAGTGACAGGCTTTAACAGAGTGAGAGAGGAAGTGGAAGCCCTCTGGAGGAGGCCTCAGCTCAGAAATCCCACAATACTGGGAAGGCGGCAGACAGAGAGGGGGACGGGTGTGCTCCCACTCTGTGGGCACAATGTGAGGGAGCATGGTGCATCTCCTGGGTGTGGGACACAACTACAACTGGGACCTTACCTAACAATGCAAACATTCTAACCTAATTGTTTGTGCCTTCATGGTAATCTAAAATTAAAAAGAAAGAAAGAAAGAAATCCCACAGCATCACATTTAACATAGCAAGATGGAGGGCCAAGCTGAGGAAACAGGCTAGGGAAACAGACCCCTCCTCGTGACCGAACAGACTGCAAAGCATTCGTGATCATTTCTAATCTACTAAACTTTTCTTGCTCAAAACAAACAAACAAACAAACTATATCTATATATGACCCATAGGGTTTCCCCAATACTTAATAAATCCATACTTAATACTTCACTATTTTCCCCAAACTTAATAATTTTAGGGAGATAATTATTAATCATGAAAAGGGAAATGAGCTATCTATTTAAAATGACTTTTCCCTCTCTCTCCTTTCCTATGGTAGATACCATATTACCACTTATTCTCATGACAGGGGTTTGAGTCTGAAGTATTTTCTGGAATGTCCCGGTGCTAGAACATATTTTATCCCCACATAGAAGGCTGCAGAACAGCATGGAAATTACTGGAGGCGAAATGGAAGTGGAAAACTTCGGGCTATTTCTCTTTCTAGTAGGTGAGTGGTGCGGCCTGAGTACACCACCAGCCGCTTCAGAAACAGAAACAGTAGAATTTTCATTGTATTGTTCTTAGTCACACTTTTGCCCTCTGGGTATTTCTGGAAGGTTGATCAGAAATATAATATGCCATTCAGAGAAAACACAGTTACGGCTTTTTTTTTTTTTTTTTTACCATACGCATCACCAACTTCGTCTTAAAATTCCACCTCGGTCCCATCACTCTTTAAAAATAGGATTTACTGTGTGCAAAGTTATCGCCTCCCCTCTTTTATCTGTTTCCGATGAGCCCTTGGGAGGGATGATACATCATTAAAGCCTTTTGTGCCGGGGCACCCTAGATGGCTGTGAGTATTCTGTTGTGTCAGCTCACTGTAATGAGAACTTGGTATTTTAACATTATTGCTCATCCAGCTGCCACTGATGATAATGGGCTACTTTAAGGCTTTTTTTTTTAAAACACTTAAAATAATGCATGATAACACAGTGTGCTGACCTCATTTTCCCCGGCGACTCCCGCCACGGCGGTCAAGGATGCAAGGACTCTGAGTTGTTATGGAGCTTACATTTTTAACTATGCAAGGTTATCACAGCTAGACTTGAAATTGCTTAGGACACAGTGAGTCCCATCATAATGGATCATCTTACTTCATGACCACTAAAAGTCTCTCTGGTGGATGATCTCATTTTATTTCCAAACAACTAAAGATCAGTTACAAACACTGCTCCTTTGGAAATAATAGAAGTGAGGGAGAAGGCAAGGAAAGCCAGGAAGTGTTACACCGTGCCTGCAAAGTGAGCCATTTAGGAAGGACGAAAAAATTGACAATGTGCCATCTGAAATGATCAAGTTATCAGAGCTGACGTTGATGCAGAGTCTCCTGATACTGAAAACAAACCAGAATGGTACCAGAGGGCTGAACGCGAGCCAGATTTGATCTGTCAGCGGGTTGCTCTTATTTTGACAACATCTCGGTAAAGCTGTCACATCTGTTGAAATTCTGTTTGAAAATTAGCTGTAGCAAAGAGCCCCAAACAATCTTATTTTCACATATTGTGTACACAGGGATTTTCCTACAATGAGTCATCAGTGAGTAGCAACAATGAAGTGTCACAACAATCCCAAAGATACCATCTGTTGAAGGGAGATGACACAAAGATAAACATACTATTTAGCACAGCCATTTTTTAAATGACCACTGATTAAAATCAAAGCACTTCAAATGATCTCCAAAATGTTATTAATAGCACAGATATTGGGAAACTGCAATCAAAATGGTACACATGGATAACATCTGGGAAGACTATGGATGATGTTTATTTAAGCTTCCTCTCTTGGGAACAGCTGACATTTGAAAATGTGGAAGATATTTGCATCACCTGTGTGCTCTCCACCTGGTGTTTACAGAATTTTCCCATCAGAGAGTAAACTATTGAAAACATCTTTTTTATTCCATAATCACCAATAAGTAAAAGCGTTTATTCACAAATTTTGTTCAGTAGCTAGAATATGTGAGGTCATCACCAAAAAAACAAAAACAAAAACAAACAAACAAAAACCACACCAAGATCACTAATACCCTTTTGTAAAAGCACTTTACTCCATGGCTCATGATTTTGCTCACTTTATAATGCTCATAATGATTTTGGAAAATCTTAAAGATTAGCGCCAAGTCTATAATAGAAATAGCCAAAACTTTAATTGTAAAGGTAATATCAAAGCAAAAGGAAAAAAAAATAGAAAAAAGAAAATAATGCTGCAGAATTTAAGAGACAGGTTTACTTAGTATGAAAAAGACAATATGCACGATGCCATTAAATTCCAGATAAAAAAAGGTACTATGAAGTCTCCTTGATGGATTTCACTTCGGGAAATCTTAATTAATGATGACATAAAACTAATGAGAACTGTCACCCGATATTTGAAAGTCTGATTACAAGTACATATTGCAATTGCTATGAACTCTTCCCTGTAATCCAACAAAAGTCTGGATTACAAACTCCACTGTGTGTGCTTACACACTTCCATCTTCTAGTCATTTTCTGTCTAGAGAGCAAAGAAGAGGTCACGTTTAATTTATCATACATTGAAACCACTTTATATTACTTCTTGGGGTGACAGAAATAGCATCTATATGATAGACTAAGGTAGTCCAGATTTTTACCACCTGGATTCCAATTTCAAAGGCCACGTTAATCCATGTCATCACATAAGAGAACTTGAAGAATAGCAAACATGCAGGTAGGGAGTGTGGTTTTGGGGTATTTATTTTCTCATTTACTTATTAATTTGAGCACTCAGTGTTCTGGCAAATATTTATGGGTTGCTTAGAATGTAGAGAGCCCTGGGCGAGGTGCTGGGAATAGGTTGAGCAAGAAAAAATTCCATGTTAGAGAGAGAAAAATCTATTTTGCCAATCTGCTTAGTGAATTAAGTGATCTGGGGTAAGTTTCATAATGTCTTTCTGTATCATCTTATAAGACCATTCTTATCACCACACACCCACTCAAGGGAAAAACACAATTAGACTCAAGTGGGGGCGGGGAACATAATTAAACTCAAGATGGAGGAGAGGGGATGAGGGAATGGGTTTGGTAAGCTCTTACCTAATGGGTACAATGTAAAGCTGCATGGTAAACCTTCCAGGTGGAGGGCTCGATTACAACTTTCACCTTCCCCTGTGAAACCAGCCAGTAATGGGGAGTGGATGGTCCAGAGACACCCAGTGCATCCCCACCATCTTACCCTGACAAAACCAGTTAGAGCCCTACACCAATCACACACTGGGAGCTGACTGGTCAACACATGGCAGAAGTGTGAGGATCAGCAGGAGCAGCGTGGGACTGATTCATTGCTTTGGACTTTTTCACCTTTCTTCTTTACTCTCAGGTGTCAGACATGGTGAAGGTTGTGAAAAATGCATCCAAGAGGTAACCCAAACTAGACAACTGTCAAAACTGTGTCATTGGTTTATTCTAATTATGAATGTACATGGAGGAGACCCTATCATAGGTATAACAATTAAAAGTAAAATAACCAGAAGAAAAAAAAAAGAGGATTAGAGAATTACTGGAAATCTCGAGCTATAGAAATAAAGGCTGTTTATGGAGAGGAGTTCATACTAGAGTCTTTATGGACAGGTGTGTACTTAATTAGGACCTTTATAACTCACCACCAAAAAGGGTTTGGAAACATGATTGTAATTTGGCCTTGATTTGATGTAAAACTTTAGCTATGTTATAGTATGTCCTGAATGACAAAGTTTAAGCAAAAATAGACATAATTCAAAAAAAAAATTCCCTACCCCTTTTATTCTCGATGGATTGTCATAGCTGTTTATTTAATTTCCCTTTTGTTTTCTTTTCTTCTTTTTTTTTTTGGTAACATTACTATTTACTGGAATATTTATTAGAATGAATAAAGGAAGTTAAAATTCAAGGCATCAATAAAGGAAAACAATGACATGAACAAAAAAAAATTACAACTTGGACTTTACCTAACAAATGCAAACAGTGTAACCTAATCATTTGTACCCTCATGTTAATTTGAAATTTAAAAAAGGAAAAGAAAAAAAGAATTTGAACAAGAAAATTTACCAGATAGAGGTTAAAAAGATACTCTTACTTATTCGAGATGAAATATGTCACAGAGGAACTTCACTAAAGCTTGATTCTCACCCTTCTACTTTAGATGAAATGGAATTTATGACTGTATTTTCTGGGGACGTAAAATGGTGAACTATATTTTATCAGGAAAGCAATCCGGGTTCACATACTCACCAGCCCCATGAACTTCACTTTTCTGAACTTATTTCTTCATTGTTAGATGGAGATAGTACTATTAACATGATCAGATTGTTGAGTCGAAACAATTTATGTACATGATGTGTTTGGTCAATAGTCTCACAAGTGGCACAGTCTCAATAAACAACAGCCAACTAAAGCTGCTATTGATATTAGGTTCCTGGTAGGTAAGGTTAATGAGAGATTTAATCCTTAAATGAAGTATAGAAGTATGGCTCAAGTATTACAGAAGAAATTTCTAACTGAACAAACACCTTGATAATGACCTAAAATATCTCCTATTTGAATTTATTATTAAAAAAGGTAAAATTTCAACTTAAAGTAACACTAAAACAAATGAAGTCAGCTGAATTCCTATCAAAGTAAGCTTTCAAGTCTCTTGTGAAGTTTTAGCAGAAGTCCACCATCTCCCATGTCTTTGAACTATCTCTACACTAACGGCAAATAATGTCTACTAAATGTTGAACAAATCAAAGCCTGTTAATGCTTCCTTTTATCACTCAAAAGAATTGGGATGGTCTGCACATTCCAAAAGCTTTTCTGCATGTTTCCCTAGCATGTCAATCGGATAACTCAATAAATAATGCATCTTTTTTTCCTTTTAAAACTGTATTTCAATTTTTAAAGTCTCAAATGACTATTCTTATTTGAATATAAAAAGAGATAGGTAGAAATCTTGATTTTTTTCATGTAAAGTCATATTTTGTCACAATCATCTCCTAACTATTTACTTTACAGTGGCTAGAGGTCAACGCTATGGAAATTTAAATTTAGAGCTTAGTTGTTCCATGTGCAGAATTTTATTGTAGGTTCATTTTATTGTTTAGCCAACCAGGTTAGACCAAAGAGATTATTTATAAGCTCTCCTTTTAGATTTTAAATTTTTCCTCTGATAATTAAATTTAAATAATCTGTTTTAAATGGCACCTAATGACACCCAACAGGATGCCAAAATAACCAACCAGTTGGAAAGATTAAAAGAAGAAAAATCCAGCCATGGGCTTGCTGTTTGTTCTGCATGTCAAAAGTAATCCACATTAATAGAGTGGTGGTTTTGGCTACGCAGAGACTGAGAGTCTAAGACTACTAAAGAAAACCAAAATAAGATGGAAAAAAAAAAAAAACTTGCATTCCAGTCTGCAAAGTGTTCCAATATTTCTAAATGTTTAGTGCCACTCACTCCAGTGTGGTAGACTACAAGAGAGTCTTAAGGACTTCAGCATGCTGATTCCCATTTCTGTACCATTCCTTCCTGCCACCCTTCCCCGGACTCCCTGGTTACTCCCTTCTGCCACGTTTCTTCCGTCCTATGAACATTTTGCCAGAGGACTGAGTCCTAAGTCATGGGGCAACTCTGATTGTGGTGTATCTGCGGGAACTAAGAGTTGATCTGCAATTGCATAAACACTGCTTCCTACTCCGATGTGTGGCTGTGATGGGTTGTGGGCGGCACTCAAGGAAATGATACAGTGAGTGAATCAAACCCACCCTGCAGGGCATTGCGCTTTTTGGAAACTAAGGGCTCAACTTACACATTTTCTGGTATACAATTCATCTATCACCATGCACTATTTTATAATCATTCTTCTCTCGTAAGAACAGGGCCACAGTTCCCATAAAAGAATACAGACCGCCTTCTGTAGCTGGAGGACAATACCAGCAGGGGGGAGACATTGCCTAATGTTGAAGAGATCAGCAATTATTTTTCTTACCCTTTTAGTTTTTCCTTACAGGATGGAGTGTCTGGGGGTGTAGGAGATTACTTGGAGTCCTTTCCCTCGAGAGGCTAGATAAGACCAACAAGGTAAAAATAACTCACAAGGCTTTACGGAGGCAGAGAGGAAGCTGGATTACCTGGGTCTAAATCCCAGTTCTGACACTTACTAGCTGTGTGATCTTGGCCAATTTACTTAAACTCTTTACTTTTAATGCGTCGGTTTATTCATTTGTAATAGAGAGATAAGACTCACACCTGGGTTATAGGGTTTTTGTGAGGGTTAAGCAAGTTAATATCTGTAAAATTCTTAGAACAGTGCCTAGTTCATAACAAGGATTCTGGAGGTGTTGGCTACCTGGTTGGCCCCTAGATATAGTCCATCACAGTAGCATCAGTCTGCCTTCTCCACTAAGGTGAGGGAATGCAGACAAAGAGTGTCCACAGATGGAATCCAAAGGTAGAAGTGTTTATCTCTGGATATCAGATCATATAATAAACTAGCTCAGTAGTTACATAACTATTGTGTGTAATGCCACTGAAGGTGCACAATTCTCTTCTGTTGCCTTGGTGCCCAGAGGTTGCCCTTCACAGGCTGCCTAAAAATGGATTTGGATCATGGGCCAACTTTGGGATGTCATAGTAGCAGATGTTTCTCAGAAGAAAATACAAATAATTTGCAAAATGGTTTGAAAAATAACCTCATGTACACAGGTGTTTTTATCTAGACTCTAGATGAGTCATTTTGAAAAGGACGAAGTGGATTTTCTCTAAACATTTTCTAATGAGGAAAATTTACAAAAGAGGCTGTGAATGCACAGCGTGTATTTAGAAAGGCAGTCAATGAAATGCAGATGAATGGACAAGGGTGGCCAGACATCGTTTAATACAAATACGCCCGGTTGGACACAGATATATTTTTGCCCTTTACATCATTTGAAAAATGTGGCTCTTTTGGCTTTAATTTCGCTTAGTGCTGAGTACGAGCTGGATAAATACTTGCTGCGTGATTAATTGATGGTGTCAGCCCCATCTAGGATTGGGGCTAACGTGGAAACAGCAGGATGTGCCTTCACATACTAATCCTCAAATATTCGACAATTCTGTTTTGGAGAAAATCTTTCCTGACTTCTGGCCTAGAGAAATAAGTATTCATGGTTCCTATTTAATATAGATTTCTGCAGTAAAATAACATACCTGGTTTTAATTTTAACATGACTAATATCACTATTTGTCAGCTGTAAGCAAGAAAAGGAATCAGATTTGAATGTAGAACACCAGGGTTCTCCATCCCAATCTTTTCAATAAATAATCCACCACGATAAAAGATAATGATGTATCTCGACCTTGTCTGCAGAACTGTCACAGGGGTCTGGCAACTGTGTGTCGCCTACTTGAAAGAAGCTAACAATGCCCCCATGGAGACAGTGAGAGGAAGAAGGGGAGGGTGTTGTAGCAGCCTGGACAGTTGAGAAGTGTAGGGCTATATGTCTGCTTTATGGAGACGATTTTTGTCTCTGTTACTCAACCAGGGTGAGGTAGGGGAGGCAGCACCAACAGGCTGTGGTTAGTTGAAACAAGACAGCAGAAAAGCTGACCCAATTCACTGGGGTAGATGGAAGTAGGAAAGACAGACGAATGGAGATGCAAAGAGGGGAAGGAGAAAATCTGTTCATTCGCACTAATATCTCTATCAGGCTAAAGCTGGAGAAAAAGAAAGCAGAAAGTAAAAACATTAAAGCAGTCTTTATTTAAAATGTCTGTTAAATTCTCTTAAGGTTAGGGTTTTGGTTAAGGGAAGCCGCTTCCCGGTGGTGCAACAGTTGCTCTGCCAGAAATAATACTATGAAGACTGATCGTTACTTGAATGGGGTGAATCCAAAGAATATGTATCTGAAAGAACAAACTCCCCCACCATCTCAACATCCCTGTGAGCAGCCCCGGTCTTGTTACAGGAAATGTGTCCATAATCATCTTCTGCTTGATAAAAGCAAGGGTTGAGTTGCGTAGAAATATGCTTTTGTGTTAAGAGAGAAAAGCAATGATTCCTAACCTTGTGCCAGGTATTTGTATTGTCATCAATGAGTAGACGACTCTCTCTGTCACATAGGTGGGCTTTTGGGCACACTCTTGGTGACTCTTCAGCTAACTTCAGTCTACTAGTATTGTCCACCCTACATCACCCTGATGATTAACATACATGGGTCATTACCAGAGCTCTGAGCTACACAAAAATCAATAACACCGATAAGCTGAGCAATTTGAAACTTGCTGTAGGCTCTATTTCATGGAAATGAAATAATGAACCATAATGTGGTTTGTCTCAAAACTTTTCTTCCTTTTTCTTAAATTTGAAGTTATCTGTGAGTACAAACAACTAAGTCATAATATTTTAATTTGTGAGGTAGAATCCTTCTTGTAGCTGTGTCCTGCACCCAAAAGGTGTACCATATACCCCTACATTGTGCCCAGTCAGTGGGAGCACCCCTCTTTCTCTGACCCTCCTTCTTTATTCTCCTCTCCCAACTTGAATTGAATTGAGTTTTTCTCCTATGTGAGCATGAATTAGATTGTTCACTAGCTTCATATTAGTAGTCAGTACATTGGATATTTGCTTTTCCATTTCTGTGATACTTTACTGAGAAGGATGTGTTTCAACTCCATCCCGGTTAATACAAAAGATGTGAAGTCACCATCTTTTTCATGGCTGAAGTATTCCATGGTATACTGTTCAATAAATAGTTTGGGGAGAACTGGATAACCACATGTCAAAAAAAGACTGAAACTAAACCTGCACATTTCACCACTTACAAAAATTGATTCAAGATGGATAGAAGATTTAAATCTAAGACATGAAATGATAAAAATCCTAGAAGAAAGTGTGGGAAAAACTCTTGAAGATGTTGGCCTAGAGAAAATATTTATGAAGATGACTGCCATGGCAATTGCAACAACAACAAAAATAAACAAGTGGGACTTAATTAAACTGAAAGGCTTCTGTACAGCTAAGGACACAACAATCAAAGCAAATAGCCTTCAGAATAGGAGAATACATTTGCATATTATGAATCTGACAAAAGCCTGATAACTAAGCTCTATAGAGAGCTCGTATTCATCAGCAAAAAGAGAGATAACAATCCTGTTTGTCATTGGGTAAGTGACTTGAACAGAACCTTCTCTGAGGATGACCAATGAATGGCTAATAAACCTGAAAAAATGCTCATTGTCCCTAATCATCAGAAAAATGTAAAACAAAACCACCCTGAGATATCACCTAACTCCAGAAAGATTATCCCACATCACAAAGTCCCAAAGCTGAAGATGCTGTGTAGATGTGGAGAGAGGGGAACACTTTTATACTGCTGGTGGGACTGTAAATTAATACAGCCTCTTTGGAAAGAAGTAAGGAGAATCCTCGAAGAACTCAAATTAGATCTTCCTTTTGATCCCACAATCCCACTACTAGGCATCTACCCAGAAGGAAAAAAAATCATTTTATCATAAGGACACTTGCACTAGATTGTTCATCACAGCTCAAGTGACAATTGCCAAGATGTGGAAACAACCTAAATTTTCAAAAAATTTGTAGTGACCTACATGGCTTGTTTTTTGTTAACAAATGAATGTGTATGATTGTTATCAATCTGCATAATAATGAATCCTGTTGTCTGTGAAGATGGTGATCTGTGTAGATTATAATGTATTAGGGGGAAAGTCTGCTTTTTAACACAAATCTGGAATGCATTATTGCTGAACATTAGCATTTGTGGCAGGCCGGTGTGCACATGTATATACATGTATATTGCATTCAAGAGTTACCTACTAAATAACCAACTTCCTTCTGCATTTCACACTGGCAAGAAGATATCAAAAGGTACAATAGTGGAAATAATTTTTACAAAATAATAAAGAAAAGAGCAGGGATAAAAAGAAGTGTGGGCTGCCACCATTCATCCCTTGGTCAAGGGCATAGAAGGGACCCAGCATGCTGTTACATGAGACAATAGTGAAGGACCAATGTGAAATAGTAGAGAATTTGTAATGTGGATGACTCAAGAGCACAGCATGATGATCTCCTTGTTCCCATTATGCTACAAGATGGTAGAAGTAATGCTGGGGGTGGCAGGTTCAAACCCAGCCCTGTCCAAAAAAAAAAGATGGTGGAAGCAAAAGGAGACAGCCTTTGGTTTGGGGCATGCAGAGTCACTAAATTCTGGGATCCTGGATTTGCTATAGAGGCAGGAGGATGAAGACCTGAACGAGTGAAGGCTCTTTGTCAACTGTCCACCAGCAGCTATCCAGGCAGAGCCACGACGGGAGCACAACTGTGACATAGGACAACCTAGATACTTCATTTGTGTGCTTCCTTGGTTAAACTCAACATCAGAAAAAATGTTTTAGTTGTCAAAAAGAGTCCACAATACCACCAGCTATAAAAAGACAGCATGTAAAACTCGGGAATTGAAAAGAACACTGTACACAGGAAGAATATTTAAAAAAAGAAGTTCTGTAATATCTATAAACTTTTACTACATATGTGTTTTCAGGTTATATAACCGTATCTAACAGGCTGTAAATAGCAGATTATCAAACCACATGTGTTGAAAGAAGGCAGATACAATCGGCTCCATATTATATGATTTAATTTATATGAAATATCCAGAGTAGGTAAATGCTTAGAGACAGAAAGCAGACCGGTGGGTGCTAAAAGCTGGGAGTGAGATTAGGGGGGTGATTGCTTCCTGGGTAAAGAGTCCCCTATTGGGATGATAAAAATGCACTGGAACAAGATCATAATGATGTGACTGCATTGTAAATGCACTCAGTGCTGGTGAATTGTACACCTTAAAAGGGTTGGTTTTATGTTAGGTAACATAATTAAAGCTGACCATATGTGCTATGTCAGTCCATTTTTTTAATAGAAAAAAGTCTGAATATTATGCAGATGGAAACTGACCGCCAGTATAGATTGTGGTGGTCCCTAAAGCTTCATTATGGCTCAGAGAGGGAGGAACATAAGCTGGACTTTGAGATGTTTTCCTCCTTGGAAATGCATATGATCTGGCCAAGGTGATATTGACGGTTCTTACTGCCTCTAAAATGCTATGGCTTTCTGGATTCACTTTTCAGTGCCAATATCCCAGAAGCAGATCTCAGGAAGGGAGTCAGGACAAACAAAGCCAGGCTGAAGGGAGAGAAAGAAAAACACACATCTAAAGATGAGTTTAGAAGGTTACACGGCAATTAAAAGGAAAAGCTGTAGAAAATAAATTAGTGTTAGATTTCAAATGTTGTAAGAAAAGAAAGCTACATGGAAAAAAAATAAGTTGTCAGGATGAACCAGATGTGGAGAAACAAGCAAAGGAAAAATACTGTTCCAACAAAAAGAATCAGGACTTACTTGAGAAGAGGCAGCTCTGTTCAAGATAGAAGAAAAGGAAGACACAAAGAATCAGGACAATAAGGAAGGAAAATGAAAGAAACGGGGAATAAATATTCTACTAAAGATGAACTGAAAGCCCCAGGCTGAAGGGGAAAGAAGGAACAACTGTTCAGGAAATAAAGAGGACAGTACAAAAGGTCAAAAGGGGAAAGAGAATAGAACATTCAAAGAAAGAGCTTAGACGCTAAATAAAATCTTAAAGTGAGAACTTTCAATAGAAGTGGAAAAATAATCACAGTGGTAGATGGGTTTTATGGAGACCACAGAAGAAAAGAAAGGTGAAGACACTGGACCAAAATTTCTGAAATTCCATGCCCACGGGGGAAGACTTTGCATGGACAAAGGTGAGGCCACCAAATGAATGGCGAGGGTAAGCAAAATGAGTGATCTGACAACATCTGAGGGTGAGAAGGATAGCAAGAACTAGCCGGCTTCCGAAAAGAATACGGGAAGTCTGAGAATTCTATAGAAAGAAAAACTGAATACCCCGGAGATGTTTTCTTTTAACAAAAAAGTTTCAAGGACAATTTTATATGTTTCCCAAGGTTCAAAAGTGAAAGACAAATGATACAAGAAAGGCGTTTGTAAGAACTTATGACATACGATCCTTCTTGGCAACAGTGCCAAGTATTATTATTCTCATTTTGTGTATTAGGAAATTAAAACTCCAGAGGTTCTACACAGTTTTTGTAATTCCAGGGTCCTAAGTGCCCACTTACAACTTCAATGTAGTTCTATTTAACAACAGCAATTCAGTCATGTCTTCCTCCGTATAATACCAGCTCTGAAAATTAAGTTCTCAAATTCATCCTAGAAAAAGTATTACATAACTCATTGCAGAATATCACTATGGTTACCTTTGAAGCCCTCTCCTTGGGAAGCTATGCACTGATGCCAGCAACTAGTCCACTCTTGAAAGCAATTTTGGAACTCTTTTGCTGGAATGACCACCAGAGCTGTTGTGAGTTCTGACAATTAAGTGCACCAACTTGCCACCATGCCCTTATGTTGGTAGCACTGTACAAACAGCTTGGTACAGGTTCATAACCTTAGTATATCAGTGTCTCCTGGCTGTGTGGTGGTGTCTTGCTGAGTGGCATTCATTATTGTTGTTGCATGTTATTGTGTGCTGGATGATAACAGCTCTGATGGCCATTCCAGAAAAAAGAGCTCCAAAATTGCTTTGAAGGATGGACTGCACACTGGCATTGGTGTTCAGCTTCCCAAAGGGAGTGCTCTGACGGTGACTATGATATTCAGCAATGAGGTATGTAGCACTTTTTCTAGAATGAATTCGTGAACTTAACTGTCACATCATGTATATTCCCTAAAGATTTATTGATGTTATTTTTGGTTGATTTTGACTAATCATCTTGAAAATGGGTACAAAGCCTATGTTTATGTGAATCTTAATTTGATTATGTGATTCCAATAACTTCTATCTTCTAGGTCTGTTTGGTTGCCAAATTTTCTGCCCTAAGTTCCTCCTTCTACATGTTTTAACCAGTGACCCTGCTCCCGTGAGAGTATTTCATGTGTTCATAGAAGCTTAAATTATGAACACAGAATATATTGCTATGTAGACAGATATAGTTATGATAACTGAAATAAGGCTTCTAATTCTTTATTCACTGAATAGTCTAAGGTACCCACACTCTGTAGGTTGCTCTGTGCTGAGCCATCGACTAGGGTGTCGTGTGGAAGAATGGATTTTGGAACTCTCAGGCTTGACGTAGAAACAAACACCTAAAACACAAACCAATTGTTTTAAGTTGAAGAATGCTTATGAAACACATCCTGCATTTTATCCCATTTCTAATGATCTCCAACAACCTTCACTGCTTGATTTGTTTTCTGAAAGTTGTCTTATAAAAATATAAATCAAGATTTTGCTTATGTCTGGTTTTGCTGCTGCTAGTTGTTCTCGTCAAGAGATTGTTACTTAACATTAATCATCTGACGTCCGTCCTTTCGTCATCATTGTTAACCTCTGAAATTATCATTAGACTCCTTACTATACAGATGGAGAAACAGAGGCTCAGAAGCCTTAGGTAATTTACCCAAGGTGACTCTGCTTAAAAGGGATAGACATTAAAATTGAACCCATCTCTGACTCTAAAGCTATTACTAGATATCAACATAATAGAAACAGAAGAATAAACAAAAGGCATAGGGCTAAATACTTTTCATTGGCTTATATATTCCTTCCTCCATTCATCTTTTATTCATTCATTCAAGAATAAGAGGTTTGCTAGGGAAACACACCAAAAAAATGACACTGATTTAGCATTAGGAAGATGGCAAAACAGAGTTAGGCTACAATCCAGCCTCTGTAGGATTTCAGAGGCTAAAGGGAATAGCAGATATAAAATCAAATAATAACAAAGCTTGCTTAGTGGGTTGACCTGAGTGGGCTGTGGAAGGTGGCAAGCCTGGAGTAACACTAGATCTTTTTTTGAAGATGAAATCAATTTATTAGGACGTTAAGAAGCACGTAGGAGGCAGGGAGGCGTAGAAGAATATACACACTCCTGCTGCCCAAATAATTTTATTGAGAAATATAAGTTACATTTAAATTTTTATTTGAATGTACCTTGAATGTACAATAAGATGAAATATTATTTGTGCAATTTTCTCTTATTCACTTAAAATATGGTCTCCTCAAATTCACCCTTTGCTCCCCTAGACCACCAAGACAGGCAGGGTCTTCTAAAGAGGGGAGAGGCCTACTGCACTTTCTGCCAGGGTGAAAGAGAATGATGTATGCACTTCCCAATAACTACCAAGGGCAAAAACGAGTTTTGAGAACTTGTGGTTTCTCCTATATGAATGTCTAATACCTAAGAGCTTTGATGATAAAAAAAAAAATCGTTCTGGCCTTGGAATAATTTCTGGATGTACAACTAACTCTGTCAAGTGCATGACAAAGTCACAAAAAATCCATGAAAAAAGCCAGAATCATGAAAATATAGATGTTCACAGATGAATCAAAGTGAACAGAGACTGACCCCCTGCTATCATCACTTAACCACTCAGGTAACATGAGGAGACAAAGGCTCAGACTGAGCAGGTGTGACCATTAAGGACAAGTGGCATCAGCACAAATGTATTATAATTTATTTATAATTCATCATCATTAATAATTCTGAAGTCTAAACATCTAAATACATGGGTCAGAGGTACCTGCAGAATGCTTAAATAAGTCATCATTTATAGCACTAGATATTGCATAGATAAAAAGAAAAAAGAGTAAATACTTTTAGTTTTATACTTAATTATTATTTCAGTGAAATAGAGTAATAGGTACCCTCTTTCCTAAAATTTAACATAAATCCACTAGTTAGTATCATAAATAAGACAGATCCTTGGCATTTAGGGAGCTACTGCTTTTATTAGTTCCTATTTGTTGTTGTTGTTCATCCATTTTTAATACAATGTAGACATTTAAAAGAAATATTTATCTAACTTTTTATTGGGATGAAATACATGTGACAAAATTTGCCATTTTAGCTATTTGTAAGTGTACGACTCAGTGGCATTAAGTACATACATGCAGTCACAATGTTGTGCCACCACCACAATTATCCATTTTCAGAAACTTTTGGTCACTCTAGACAGAAACACGGTACCCATGAAAGAGTAACTTCCATCCTCTCCTTCCTCCAGCATCTAGTAACCTCTATTATACTTTCTTAGAGGTTTTTATTTTGTGAAACTGAAATCAAATGCATCACTATAAGAATGATGTGGGCTGTCACGTGACTAATGACTGAGGCGGGTTAACGTTACTCTACTTTAATTCAGCCTGGTTTGCCTGTTCTCACATACAACATCTGTAAATCCATTTACTGTGAATTTGGGGATCTTGAAAATCTCCAATTTTATCACACTTGAATAATAAAGCTCATTACATTTACTCGTTTCTTAGTGGACTACCAACCTTAATGAAACACCCACAGCTGCACTCCTTCACCCACCAACACCAACCCCTACTGGCTCCTTGGAGGGTAAACGTCACTGCCTATGCCGGGCGAAACAGAAGACGAAGAGACAGCTAGAAACTGCTTTCGTTTGCTAAGTTGCAAGTTACAGAATTAAGAAATCTTCTATGAAACATTACTGAAATCTATCAGTGATGAAGGGAAAAACACCATTTGAAATGAAAAAAAAAATGAAGATTATTTCTGAGAAGTTAAGTTTGAGCCAGGGAGAGGGGACCTCACCTACAGAAAACCAACAACCGTGTAGAAGGTCCCCTCACAGTCGGAACCAGAGGTAAGTACCCAATCGATAACAAATGCCAGTTTAAAATGCAGGGGAAAGCCTTGTCATCGTCTCAGATAAGTTTTATATCTCCACTCACTGTTTTGGAAATATTAGAACATATGGGGATTTAAAAAAAAACGGCAATGAAGGGGGATTAATGGAAAAACAATTTTATCTGTCAAAGTTCACTACAAAGCAAACAAAAAACAAGCAAACCAAAGCGACCGTAAAGGGCGTATTCATCAATAATCCTGGCTGTGTTTTAAAGGGGCACGGATGCCACAAAAACATCTCCATCATCACATAAATATAATTTTAGTGCTTATCGGAGTTTAGAATGACATTTATTGCCCCACACACTCCCTCTTAAAGCACGGTGTTTACTTATCTAGCTGTGTTTTTCCGAGGGTTTGCGTTTAGAAAAGAATGCCTCCTGCATCTGGGCTAAACCTTAAATAAATTATGTGGGGAATTTTGGCTTCGAAACGTATTTTGTACCAGGAACAACGATTTAAACCCACACCCAACATCGGGTATCTCTAGTAATAATTTAAGAAAAAATTGCTTGGACACCACTGTCTATAGTTTATGAATTTACAGTGAAAGATGATCAAACGAATCCATACCGGGAATCAAGTTGTTCAACACGAACACATTCTCCAAGATGGCCTACAAGAATAATTGCATCTTCTAAAGGAAAACATTTGTTAAGCAAATCAATCAAATCAATCTAGCCTGACGCAACTAGATGTCATGCCCACATAAAATGAGATTTATAATACATGAATATGTATTTGAATTGGAGAAAATAAGATAGGAGGAATAGAATCATTTAACAGGGGCTCTTTCAATACACAGCTGACAGTTAAATTCTTATTTCGGGAAGGAGAAAAGCGTCGGTTGTTATCGCTCCAAGACAAAGTCAATTCTGGACCACCCGGGGAAAATTATGTAACTGATAACTAACTTTATTGTTTCTTAATTTAAATTTATTTGAAATATGTCCTTATTATTGGAAGAGCATTCTATAAGTTACAACATAGGATACAATAATAGTCCCAAATAATGAGAGTGGCAGAATTAAGTCCGCTACCGAAATTGAACCAACAAGGGAAATTGAAAAGTAAGAGCTGGCCACAGCGGCCTCTGCCCTTCTGTCATGGAGCAGGACGTGCTCAGACTGTATTTTCTGCCAAAACAGAGAGAATCTTTTAAGATCCAGTTAATTCTCAAAAGAATGTTAGCGAGGTTTCCATGATCTACAAAAATAACAGAGCCAAGGGCTTAAAGAGAAACTTCCTACTGTGGTGGCAAAAAGAAGGCGGCCTGGCTGGAGGTAGGCAGGGCCTCGCTGCTGAGCAGGCTTGGCTCACACCTATGTCCCTGTATGTGGTAATGCATGAATTTTCTCGTGTACACCCTTCTGCATATCACAGTAATTCTGGAAAAATGGGACATCATTCAACTCAGATCCTGACCTTTTACTTTGGGGCCAACATTTTGGGGTCCATATTGCTAATTTTAAAAACTGCATTTAGATGTCTGTCAATGGTTTTTCGCAGTGTTCATCTTGTTTTTATAATTAGGTGACTATTTCAGAAGTCAGTGAAACATCACCAATATACATATTTTTTTTACACTCTCTTGCCTTTAAGCATCTGGAATGTACATGTTGAAGACCTTGCATCAGGCAGCCAGCTGGACACATCAGGCTGCGGGGAGCCTACGCATGCTTCTTATTGCTCATATACCTAGAGCACGTTAGGCCTTTTTTTTGATTTTTTTTGCCTTTTTTCCCCTTTTTGCAATCAAAACATATCTCTTGGTGGCCAAAACTTATACAAATTACTACAGAGCATCACGTTTTCATGCATGAAACAAATGGAACCTGGTTATTATGAAGTCTTAAAAAGCTGAATTTTGAAGGTCAGAAACACCTTCTCATACAGAGTCAGACACAAGGTCACAAATTTGCACAAATCCTAACAACGCATGAGTCTTTCATTCTGAGCAATATTATAACCAGGTATCTTAAAAGCTACCCACGACCTAACAGCTACTAGTGCCAGATAAAATTCCAAAGACATTCTTTTAAATGCCTAATTAAGGTCCTCAGCTATTCCGTCTAACTCATCCTTAAAAACAGTTAGTTCTTGTCCATTTCTTGGGGGTTTTACTCCAGTACCAAGAAAAAAAGACTGGAAAGACAGACGAAGGTGAAAAGATACTAGAAAGGCTTTTGGAGCTAGGTACAGTGGTTCACACCTACCATCCTAGCACTTTGGGAGGCTAAAATAGGATGTTTGCTTGAGACTGTCCGGGGAACATAGTGAGATGCCATCTTTTAAAAAATAAATAGCTGGGTGTGATGGTATATGCCTATAGTCTTAGCTACTCGGAAAGTTGAAGCAGGAGGATCACTTGAGCCTAAGAAAAAGTCTGAGATTGTCCTGAGCTATCATGGTGCCGATGTAATCTTACCAGGGCACTACAGCAAGATCTGTCTCCCAAAGTAGAGAAATAGAAATAAAAAATAAAATCAAAAGGTTTTTAGAATTTGGGTTTGAGGACAAATAGGCATCATTAGGTTGGGTTCTTAGAAACAGATTATTGGAGAGTAAAAGAATGAATAATCAGATTAGGCAGAGGGCAAAGCTGAACCATATGTGGCTGCAACAGAGACTTCAGCCAATCCTAGGAAGAACAGTGAAACTAGGATGCATGTGATTCTACTTAACGAAGTTCGGCATGAGAGTGACAGTGAGAGGAGGGTGTGAATTTCCAGTTCTCTCATGAGGGTGCTGGTTTTGAGAGAATCGTCTTGGGAATGCTTCTCCATGTGGTAAGCCAGTTTGGCAAGCCATCTGATTTTGACACCAAGTAGATCTCACCTTATTTACTGCTTTAGACCCTATTCCACTTTGAAGATGGGATTCATTGTAGAATATACCACACAATGATCTGGACAGCAAGTCAGAGATAATTTATCATTCAATCATGCAACGCACACCTCGTGACTATCCTTGCCTTGCACTGCTCACAGTCTGTGACGACTGGAGAGACGAATCCTCAATGTGTGCAATCAAGTGCTGCTTGAAACTACCAAAAACCCTGCAGCTGAGCCCTGTGGGGGTACCGTGAAGGCAGGGTCAGACCCACCGCACAAGGTCAAATGCAAAAGGAATGGAGTAAGACAATCCAGGTATAGCCTTCCATTAGCATCCAAAACTAGGTGCATTACTATAGTGCTAATGTTACATAACAGTTGTCAGGAAGTCTGGATGCGCTTTCAGGGTACTGACAGTACCTAGATCCTTGGAGATCTCCACCTTCTAGCATTCATGCCTTGTGTCATGCCTTTCCTTGAAAAAGAGCTGGATCTTCTAATGCACAGACGATGGCAAAAGTGAAGGGATGCCATTTTCATGATTAGCTTATGGAAACTGTAGCTTTTCCTGTGCTCCCTTCTCATGCTCACTTGCTCTGTGGGAAGGTGCCTGCCATGTTTTGAATGGCTCTATGGAGAAGCCCAGGTGATGAAGAATTACGGGAAGCCTCCAGCCCGCAGCCAGTGGGGACCCAAGGCCCTGAATGCTGCCGACAGCCTGGAAGTGAGCTTGGAAGCAGACAGATCCTACCACAGTAGACCTTTCTGACCCAGCTAACAGCTTGTAGTGAGATACCCCAAGGCTGAGGCGCGAGGCTAAGTTTTACTGGAATTCCTTACTCACAGAAACTTTCAAACAATAAATATGTTGTTTTAGGTTGCTAAAATTTTAGACTAATTTTCTATGTAGCAATAGATCACGAATTCAGTTAGCATACTATCTTTTGTGTGAAATGCTTTCTGCTGTCATGAATTATGGTCGTAGTTTAGGCTCAAGTTTAATAAATATTCCAGACTAAGGAATTTTCCTTAATACTCAAATACCTTTTGTACATATGGCTGGACCAATGCAGATGGCAGATATTTCAGTACACCAGGTACCTTCAGAGAAAGACTCTACTAATAATAAGAGTTAGAATTGGTATTACCATCATTTTATACCACTCTAAAGGTTCTGTGTATTTTAAAGACCAATTTAAATATACTTTGAAAAGTTCTCTATGCTAATCCTGCAAACGATATATTGCTTCTTCTCTAGCATGTCACCCCTAGGGACCTAAGACAATGTCCTACAAAACAGTTTATATTTAAGTGTCTATTATGGTGAATAGACTATTTCTTGAACGGTCTTATTAGTGGTGGAATGATTGGCATATCAGCTCTCTCTAAGGACAGTCAAAACATCTGCGCACAAATGTGCTTCGGTTCATTCATATGAAAGTAGTTGATATTTTGACTGCTTCACAAGTCACTTGACTATTCCTTGTTTTATACAAGGTTTTGAAAATAAAAGCAAAATTCACTACTGACTAGAGTGTCAAAATACATCTTGAAAGCAAAATGCACTGAACTGCCACGGTCAACATTTCAAGCAACGGGCTTATACCCTAATCACAGACCAAAATACACATCCCTTTGGTGAATTCTATGGTGTGCAGAGGATCTGAAAAATCAACAGGGTCCAGATGATAAGGGATACTAGAATCACCTCATAAAATCAGACACTTGCCCCAGCCCCACCATTTTACTAATGAGAAAAAAAATCTGTGGCATCCATCACTCAGCGATCTTTGTATAATCATATATTTCTCCATTTCTTCCTACTCATAAATGTGAAAGTCTTGATTTTTATTTTATGCTTCTGTTTGAGCACTTTTTATTATTGGATATAACAGAAGTTTTCTATGTTCTATTTCAAATGGTCAATGGTTCTTTTTATCAAGTGTGACAGACCTTTGTGTTGGGTCCTACCCATGTTTAATGATCATTTTATTTGATTATTTTATTTTATCATTTAATTTTGCAGGAACAGACATTCCCATTTATTTATACAAACTCACTCAATAAGTCTGTACTGAGCACTTACTGGACACTGGAGCCTACACATGCACAGGGACTGTTTTAAAATTATTAAGGATCTACTATGGTACATATTATTTACCTGCTGTACCTTTATGTTACATAAATACTGATACACATACGTTAAACTCAATCAGAATTTTTCTTTGTTGACTCATTGGCAGAAATGAGCTAACTCACAAGTACTAGATAGAACTAAGCTATAATTCTGGTAATAAGAACAATCAACCAAAAGATGCTTTTTATTGTAGTTTTCTATAATAGGCCTTGGGAAGAGGCCAGTGCTTCTTTCTCTCTTTCTTGTTTTTCATAGCAACATTCATTGATCTATAACTGCTCTCTGTTTGAAGTGTCTGTTTTAGAATTTACAAATTCCATAGTATTAAGAGGAGGAGTGCCTGAGGAGCATAGGGAGAGGGATCACATGATCTCAAAATCTAAGTGCCTACCTACACTCCATTGGAGAATACACTGTGCTGTGTATACCTCTGTGTACACCTGTGAGACATTCTACAACACCGTACTTCCCCTGTAGTGAAGGAGAAATTGGAATCATACTTTTGATTGAGCTGCTTGTCAATCAGCTCAAAGAAAATTTAAGAAAATTTTTTTAAGAAAAATTATTTCCTAGGCAGTGCCTGTCTCTCAAAGGAGTAGGGCGCTGGCCCCATATACCAGAGGTGGCAGGTTCAAGCCCGGTTCTGGCCAAAAACTGCAAAAAAAAAAAAAAAAAAAAGGAAAGAAAAATTATTCCCTCATTGCAGGAGGAAACATCATCAAAGAGATGGCAGGGAAGGGGATGAAGAAGAAGAGAAGGTGTTTTAGGTCCTGGGGACAACTGCAATGGGAGATGTTCCTGGACTGGAGAAAAAGGTCTGAGGTCAATTATAAATAGGTTCATTTGCTGAGGGGAACTTTCCAGTCTAAAAATAGGATAAAGTAACAATGAGAAGCCAAGTGCTGCAGACCCAAGGCGGTGGTTGTGAAGCCGTACCAGTGTCTGCTCAACTTTTCCTAAGTCCATAGCGTGGTGCTCCACGGAGTGATTAGGAGATCCAGGTCTGGATCCAAAGCCCAGAACCCAGCCTTGATTTCTGAGCATATATAGTTGGGGTGGGACTGACATGGTTATAAAAACACCAGTTCAGTGATCATAGGTTCACTCAGGAGCACTGTTCGTTTTTGTTCAAAGAATATTATTTATTAGATGAAGTAATGATGCTTACAGATGGCGATAGCTTTTATTTTACATTTTCTTGCCTACTTTTACTTATTTTATAGTATAAGCATGTATCTCTAAACAGCACATTGCTTTGTTTTACCTGTTTTTAATCTAACGTAAAGGAAGTCAAACTGCATGTGTTATTCTTTCATTTGCTATTCTTGCTCAATATTCAGTTTATTTTATTTCATAATATTACAGGGGATCATTTAGTTTAAATCAAATTTCAGACATCTTTTTATTTCATCCATAAATATTTCAGTATTTGTTGAGAAGGGATAAGAACTCCTTTATAAAACCACAACACCCTTATTATACCTAAAAGCTAAAACAAATGCTCAGTATTCAGCTTTTAATTTTCTTATAAGTGTACTTTTATAGGTTTTTTATTCAAGTCAGAAAACAAATAAGGTTCACATCCTCAATTTGGCTCACGTATCTTCTAGGTCTCTTTAAATCTTTAACAGGTCCTTCACTCAATCTTTTTGGCACCATTTATTTATTACATAGGATATCTAGGTCTAGAGGCATCATTCAGTTGAGATGTGATTTATTATGTCTGATATCCATCCATCCATGCATATATCCATCCACTCATCCATCTATTCATCCATCCATCCAACCCATCCATCCATCCATCCACTCATCCAGCCATCCACCTGACCATCCACTCATCTATCCATCCACCCACCATCCACTCATCCATCCATCCATTCAGCCATCCGTCCATCCATCCATCCATCCTTCCACTCATCCATTCATCCATCCCATCCATCCATCCATCTACTAATCCAGCCATCTACCCATGCATCCATCCATCTATCTAACCATCCACTAATCCATACATCCATCCACCCATCCATCCATCCACTCACCCATCCATCTATCTAACTATCCACCCATCCACCCACCCACCTATCCATCCACTTACCCATCCACCCATCCATCTATCTAACTATCCACTCATCCATCCATTCATCCACTCATCCATCCACCCACCCGTCCACCTATCTATCCATGCATCCACTCACCCATCCATCCACCCATCCACCCACCCATCCATCTATCCATTTTCCCTTACACTCTAAATCTAGTATCTTTTGTATAGAGGTTACAGAGGAGATTTTCTCTGTCACAAAACTTAAAACAATTCTAGAGAAGATGAGGAAGACAAATTAATATTCCCAATTCTCATATATGCTTTGAAGTAATGACTTCTATTAAATTAAAGCAGATGCATGTAAAAAGGAAAAATGTTAAGAAACTATTGTTAAGGAGAATTTTAAAGTCCAAGTGGAGACATAAGAAAAGTATGCAAATAATAATACAAGGTACAAAAATATGATCAAAACAGAAGTTGAAATAAAATGGTTTGGGAACTCAGAGTAAGGATAAAAGACTTCTTTTCTTTCAATTTTATTTTGCAAAATGAGTTATGCATATTATGCATAAATTTAGATGGAAAAGAAAAAGTTAATACTCATACTTACCACAGTTGTGCCATTTATTGATACTTTTTCCCTCTACTCCTCCCTTTCCCTCTCTAAAAATGGAAAAATTGTTCATATTTAGCTTTTAGATTTGTGAAGATTAAATGAGATGAGGTATATGATGCATTTAGCAGTATTTGCTCATTAACAGTCATTAAAAAAAGGAAAGAATGATAAGTGCTCTTAAGATTTTGGTAATCTTGCTTTTTTTATTGTGATTTCAGCTGATGTAAACTAAAATAAAGAATTAAAAAAA
>NW_003852429.1:3888934-3890167 GCF_000181295.1 Otolemur garnettii | reverse complement strand
GTTCAGCCATGTGCAGTACATAGAGAGACAATTAGGGTTTTCAGACACCTTCAATTGCTTTTTCACTTTTAATTGCAACTCAGTAAGGACTCAACAGCAAGATCCCTGTTCATAGGCCTAATGTTTCTTCTTTTCCTGCAAGAAAATCCTGTCCTATTTTTTTTAATATGTGAGTTGAATGCTTCTCATTTAGAATCTGTCACCTTTGTAACCTCCCAAAACTCTTTTAACATCAAGAAAGATTTTCTTTGTCATTCAATTTTCTGATGCCTTTCTACATTTTTCTCTTTTTATTTGTGTCTAAAAAATCTTGGCCATTGGAATTCTGTATTCTGGACTTTATTCATTTATACCAGTGGTTCTCAACCTTCCTAATGCCACGACCCTTTAATACAGTTCCTCATGCTATGGTGACCCCCAACCATAAAATTATTTTTGTTGCTACTTCATAACTGTAATCTTACTACTGTTATAAATCGTAATGTAAATATCTGATCTTTAGGATGTGTTTTCTGATGGTCTTAGGAGTTACGATTTACAGGTTGAGAACCACTGATTTATATGTATTTTTGACATTATTTTTTGAAACTATTAGTTGTTAGACTAACATGATAGGATCTCTAAAGCCTTAAGAATCTATGAATATTAATCCCATGGAACAGCCAGCTGTGGCACTTTAGTCTTAATTCTACAAATTAAGAAAGAATCACTGGAGTTCAAATTAAACTGAAATGAAATTAGTTGAATTTCAGCAACATTTTAGGCTCTAGTGCTTAAGTACATTATTTATGGACGAGAATTAAATAATGTTTTAAAATGAATTCACTTATGAATTCAGCATCAAATTAGATTGCTTCTGTTCCAGAGTTTTAATTATTTTTTTGAAATGTGTTTTTTATTAAACTTTCATGCTAATTTTAATAATATCTTTACTAAAGCTTTTTGATGATTTTTATTAGGAGTTGACAGTATCACTGAAAGTTTAACAGAATCTATTGCTTCTAAATGTTATTTTAATACTTTCATTATTAACCGATAAATATAACTCCATTCTTTTAGATTTCAAAATTAAGTTTTGGTGGCATTGCTATGATTATAATAACAATATCAAATTTGTCTTCACTTTAGAAAAATTATTACAAATTAATATGAGCGTACAGATGTTTAGATTACATTGTTTTCCATTCTAAGGTAAAATTCAAGTTGTAGTTGAGCCCTTCACCCAGGGGCCCT
>NW_003852429.1:3887395-3888713 GCF_000181295.1 Otolemur garnettii | reverse complement strand
TTTTGGGGACAAACTATTTAAAGGCATTATGTCTTCAGCGAGGGCATTTTGTATTTAAAAATTAAAAGTGCTTCATTAGAAAGTGTTTAGTATTGTATTTTGGATATATTTCTATCCCTTGCTCTTCCTTATAAGTTGTAATAGTTACATAAAGATGGCGTAACTTTTCAAAGCATTACCTGTAGTTGGAAACTTCTGCTCTGGATGTTTGTTTTTTTAAGGCTGTCACTCTGTAGATAAATATAGAGGTAATTTGGAGGTGTCCCAGTTATATGCCAAAAGACATTCCTCCACGTATCTAATGATATATACAAACAACTGATTTGAAACTGACAAAAGTCCTTTGACACAATATGCACTTGACTATCCTTGTTCAAGACTGTCCTTGTATAAAATGAATGCTTGCCCATTCCTTCCAAATTTCCATTTCAACCTGTGCTACTACTTTGAATCTGGCGTATTTTTGAGGTTAATTTAAAAATAAATGTATATAACATGTACAACGGTTTGACATGCAGGTTTTTAGCAAAGTCACTGTCCCGTGTAATTTGTAACAGGAAAGGACTCACTGGGAGAGGAAATGTATGCAATAGCCCAGCGTGGAGCTGTCAGGCCATTTCAGCGTTAGTCTCCGGCTAACCAAGGCAAACCCCTCACTTTCCCTCTGTTGCCCTTTATGCTTTCCCTATCTCCTTCTCATCCATTCTTTCTATTGATTGTTGGACCTCACAAATGGCACTGGCTTTGAATTGAATTAAGAGGCATTTTGCTCACCCAAGACCCACAAAAAATCTGGCGAGTTTCTAAGCTTAGGACATTGATAGTAGCAGGCCATAAGGCATGTCTAAGTCAGACAGACCGTATTTTAGGCATTGTCTCCTGAGCATGACTGTGCTGGTACTCAATCACTGAACATAAGTTATGCATCTGAAAACCCACTTGTAGTTTCTACTGAATGAGAGTTCTAGCTAGGGCTCTCATTTTTACTTAGGAGTTTCCCTGGCAAATTTTATCTTTAATGCATTGGGTTAAGTAAATAAACCATTTCATTTTTATTCCCCATTCCATGAAATGCTTCTCAAGTAACTCAATTAATGTTCAAAACCAATATTTGAGTAGGTGCATAATGTAATTAAAATTTCATAAAATTGCTATAATCATAGTAACTCAGTAATAAGCAACCTTATTTATCACACAAATGATTTCTTTGGATTTCTAACATGTACTTTATTTAGTTAATTCAATAATAAAAATAAATATACACCCATTTGCATATATATAGGTACGTGCACGCTTGCGCACGTACACACACACACAC
>NW_003852429.1:3885494-3887077 GCF_000181295.1 Otolemur garnettii | reverse complement strand
TCTTCCTTTTGTCTCATTAAGTGTCTGTCACTGATTCCCAAACTTAAATGGAAATAACAGTTAAGACAAGAATTTCTTTAAAAATACAAATTCCTGGGCACAGAGATTCTGAGTAATGAGAGCTGAAACGGAACCCAGGAATCTGCATTTTTCCAAGCACCTAAAGCGACTCAGATGCTGATGCTCCAAGAAGTACACTTTGATCAAAACTGCTGGCGGGGTTGGAAATCTCATGTTTATGTTAATTCTTTTGTGATTCCTCCTGTGCCCATTGGCATGCTCTGTTTAAGACAGGTTGCTTCATACTGCACCTGCCTCAGAAGGACACAACAGAACAAGGTCGAGAATAGCGCTCTCCAAGAGAAATAGAATATAAATCACATATGTAATTTAAAACGTTATAATTGCCTCATTTGAAAATTAAAAAGAAAAAAAGAAATAGGTAAAATTTAATTTCAATAATACATCATTTTCACTCAACCTTATATAACCAAAATATTATCATTTCAGTATTTCATTGAGATACTTTACATTCTTTTTTCATATTAATAAGTCACATTTGACAGACTTCCAAATTAACTGCCTAGAAAATGCCTTGTGATTCGTAACTTATATCCTGTTCCCAAGTAAAAAATCTTATCATGAGTCCTTCAAATCTTAATGAAGATTTCCTCAAACTACTGACATGCTAATTAATATGTAACCTACTGACATTTAAAAAGATACTAATTTGTTTCTAAATCATACAGTTTTACCAATTTATTTCCAAATCCTAAAGTTTTACTAATTATTTTACATGTGAAATATTTTAGCCTGTATATCATGTTCACTAGCCAATAACTTCTATATTACATCCTCCAATAATAAAAGACTACTCCAATGTAAAAGGCTTCCCTTGCTTCTACTAAACTTTCTTATAAAAACATTGAACTCATTACAGATTTTAAAGCATGCCAGACTTAGCTGGTTTGTTGTCCTTGGGTCAGTCCTCACACTTGGCTTCTAATAAATCTTTATCAAATGATTTCAGCCTCAACACAGCCTTAATTTTAGTTGAAACTGAATCTTCAGAATCTGGTATGTAATTTATACTTCACCACCTATCTCAATTCCTATTCTTCTCAATAGCTATCTGTGCCACATGGCTACCGTGCTGTAGAACGCAGGACCATGGGAGACCCTTGCACGCCTATTCCAGCATCTTGAAAAGTAAACAAGTCACACCATGACAAAACTAGTGACTTAAAAAGCCCCCGAATTTACATGTACCCCCAAATCCATCAGGAGTAGCTTGATAGCCAGAAGTGCATGAAGGTAAGTGGCATTGCCAAGGCGGGGTTTCCTGGGATACAGCCTGTGGGATATGAAGCTATTGCCTTGCGGGTCCCTTTCTGTAGCCTAAGTGAGATTCTTATGAACAGGGAGGTGTCTACAAAAGATAAAAATTAAAACAAAATAGCTGTGGTCCCACCAATCACCCTCCTACCACACCTATGGTCCATCTTACAAGGGTACATGTTGAATCTTTTCTAAATGCAGAATATAAATGTCTTAACACAATAACTAAGAAAATGACATGAAGG
>NW_003852429.1:3882100-3884930 GCF_000181295.1 Otolemur garnettii | reverse complement strand
ACCACAAAACCAGGGCTTTCCTCCTTCTCCATGGAGTGTTTGATTTATTTCCCCAACACCCAGACATCAAACAATATTTATTTAATCCAAACTGTTTCAAGATGTAGACTATCGATAACCCTCATTGGAGGGGACAAGCATCCACTTCTACATACAAAAATATTCCAAAAAATACTATCAGACATCCTCCTTCCTCATGTCATTAATCAGTTACATCCGTGGAAAGGATTCTTATGATTTGGAGATGAATCTGGAAGAGAAGTTCTAGGAGATTTGGAGACAGAAGGGAGGGATAAAAGGACTCTTCTTTCAGGGCAGGCCAATGTCCTTAATCAGCTGTGCTACCATAGACACTGATCATTTTGACTGGCCTACATTTTCAAACTGTTGGAGAAATCTATCTGCACAAAATCTACTTTTCAAAAATCTAAGCAAGAAAATTTAGTCTTGTAATCAGTGTTCTTTTTAGCATTGTGATTAACCAGCAGATTAATCTGACCTATGTGCCCTGTTTGTGAGACAATTAAAATACTGGAAAGGCATTATGAACAACATAGTCAATACGAACGTTCTTATTATGCAAAGGTCTCAGTATCAGAAGTACATTTATGGGTTATTTGAATATCTAGTTGGCTTCAAATATTATTATTTATAAATCTTTTTTTGTCCTTTCCGTTCATTCTTGAACCATTGCCCACTTCGGATGGCTTTATACCACGACTATTGAGAGCACAGGCTTGGAGTCTGACAGCTGTAGCTCTGGGACCTCAATCCTGCACCAGCTGTGTGACTCAGCAAATTATTGAACCACTTGAAACTGGAGTTTCCTTGTCCAGCCGATGAATATAATTACAGAACCTCCTTAGGAGGCTGATTTAGGGATTTCTGACACAACAAAAAGAGACCATTTAGCACAGTGCCTAGTTACTCTGAGATGCTCCTGACTTGTCCAACTGCTTCCCCTCCTTTTTTCTTTTTGTTTATAAACACTATTTCCTCCATGACCTCTAACGATGCCGTGCAGACCTGATGCCAACGCCTTCTCTCTCTGCCCCCTGCAAATCTATATTTCACACCTTAATGAATGGCAGTTCCAGCCCTTCATCCAACTGCCTGAATCAGAAAGTCAATGTCACAGAATCTCCCTCCTCGGCTCCCTCCGCCAGTCCCTCACTTCCTCCATAAATCTGAGCAATGCCAATATGTTCTGCCTCACAGAGGATGACTCTTATCCTTCTCTGAAATCTGCACATTTACTCCACGAATTCAGAACCTCAGCTTCCTTTTTCCTTTTCTTCTGAAGGGGCTTTCCTGTCTCTAACTTGCCCATCTGTCACACATCCTCTGTAGCCCTGCCGGAACGACCCTTGATAAAACCTGTCCAGGACCATAGTGCTCTCCAGCTTAAAACCCTTCTTTTCCAGACCCTTTAAATAACTTTTGGCAGCAGAGCGTCTGCCTCCTCTCCAGACTCCTCTGCTCGTCTCATTAGCACCTGCTCCCACCTGTTAACAAGGGCCACGGGTCAGAATGGGCTCTGCAGCTTTCAACACAGCCATGCTTTAATGCCTACGCACACCCCCCTCAACAAATGAGAATAAAATCTCTTGGCCCAAGAAGCAGGGCTTTGTTTTATTTCTGGCATTTAAAAAATACTCAGTTACTATATATTTCCTAATTTGCAAAATTTTCAAACTTTAACAAAAGGAGAGAGTGGTAGAATGAATCTTCATCTTCTTATCCACAGTATTCAACGATTATCAAGATTGTGCTATACTTGTTAACCTGTTAACTTTTTTTGTTTGTTTGTTTAAGTATTTTAAAACAAATCCCAGATGTCACCATTTCCCAAAAAACTAACATGAAGTTTTTGCTCTCCTCTGAGACCTGGGCTATGATGAGTCTTCTCGGTTCTACTGGAAATAATTTTTGGCATAAAAAATGCTTTCTTGGAATCAGGCTGAAATAAACTTGCATTATCACATGTGGTTGTAAATCCATGAAATCTTTTCAATCTAAAGCAAAGGCCCCCGCTGACCTCAGTTCTTTCCCTGCCATTGGTTTATTTTCAGAAATGGATCCACTGTCCTGTACAGTGCGCTACTGATTCATCATCCAGTTTCCCTGAGGTGCCCTTTGAGTTGTCTCTTCCCTAAATTTCCCACAGTTGCTCTTTAAAACTTTCCGTATAATTCTTATGTCCAGCCAAGAGTGAGGGGGACTTGCTCTCTACCCATACGAAATTAGCATACCTTGAACTCATAAGGCTTCTCTATGGAGTTAGACCAGCCTCCACGGGGCACCATCTACTTCATGCTGGTACTGTGCTGGGTACCTGTCTCCTGCTCACCTCACCAAAACCCCGCCACGAGGAAACTCAAGCTTCAAGTTAGGTAACGTGTTCAAGGAGCACAGCTGATAAGCAGTAAAGCTGGGATTCGAATTCTAGCCTATTGGGCTCCCAAATTTATGTTTGTACAACTCCGCGGCCCTGCGTAGTTCCGTCTTTTCATTTAAGATTCAGGTGCAGTTGCACTTTAAGTTGGAAGCAGAGACTGATTACCTATTGACACTAGCTATGTTAAGGACTCTATTCTCCCCAGACAGCAAGGTCTATCTTCATCAACCTGTGGTTATGATTGTTGCTCGTTTTTTTTTTTTTTATTAAATCATAGCTGTGTACATGAATACAGGCATGGGGTATAGTGTTCTGGTTTTATATACAATTTGAAATATTTTCATCAAACTAGTTAACATAGCCTTCATGTCATTTTCTTAGTTATTGTGTTAAGACATTTGTATTCTACATTTAGAAAGATTCACATGTACC
>NW_003852429.1:3855471-3881154 GCF_000181295.1 Otolemur garnettii | reverse complement strand
CGTTACTGGCACTGAAAAGGACCCCCAAGGATAAGGAGCAAAGGGTTCTATTGTCTCTAGTGCTTGTACTTTAAATTCTTACCTCACCTTTCCATCTACATGTGCACATATACACACATATGCATATGTGTGTTAACACAGGTATATAAACACGAGCTCACACAGAAAGCCTCCTCTCAGGATATTTCAATGAAAAAAATCCTCTTTGAAATACAGGCAAACTGCATCTCTATTTCTTACTTACACCTGTCCACCTCCTCATGACTAGTGTAGGATTATCTTTCTCCCCATCTGGGTGATGCCTCAGAACCAGGCTCCAGGAACTGAACATCCACTGGCTTTGGTGAGTGGGGGATGACTGGGTCTGCACAGTACTTGAGAGTGAGACCTTTAATTATAAGAGTCTGTGTAGGAAATAAATGAAGGAGATGAATTCAACTAATTGCCTGTTCTATTCTCCTATGTAAATGAAATCAGAGCTGTGTTGTTTCAGAATCCTATAATGTGACCCACTTTCTAAAAACACCTGGATTCTGACCTTCATCCCCTCAATTTGCTGTGGAGTCTAATTGGCAGAGACTTCTATGGGTGAACAGAAGTTGGAGTAATAATTTCACAGCTCATTCATGAAAAAAAATATATATATTCCAGTGGTTTTAATATAACCATACATTTATTCAGTGTGTCTATAACAGTAATTGTGTTAAATTCTTGATTCAGTCAAGATTTCAAACTTTCACAGCTGTCAAAGGAAGGAGATCATATTGTTACCACCCCTTTTTTTGTAAAGAAGGAAATTGAGGCTAGGAAAGATTAAGAGTTTGCCAAAGTCGCATTTTACTCTCCAGGGGACCCAGGGTACCTCGGTGATGAATCTTTTTAAGGCTGTATTTTCTTAAACACTAAAACCATCAAACTTTCCTGACTTTGTTCTTAAATAGTCAAAACAGGCCAAGGAAGTGAACTCCTACAGGAAGCTGGCCTGATATTTTTTGTATCTGCTGGTCAAGTTGTGAGATTGAACTACGCTGTTTTCTATGTAAAACATTATAACTAAGCGAACCCTAAAAGGTTTGAGGAGAAGCTTCTACTGGGGAAGGGAAACTGACCAAGGTACAAGGAAGAAAGTAAAGTCATTATTCAGAGTCTTTGTCCTTTAACTGAAGATATGGTGTTATGTTTTACAATTAGTTTCAGTTCTTTTATTTGTTCTGTTTAAGATGAGACGCGGTCTAATGCTGTCTGGGTCTCCACAGACATGCTAATAGATGATATGTTTTAGCAGCAAAGGTCCTTCCCTCAAGGCTCTCTTAGTGAGGAAACTCACTTTTCACATTGTTCAGAGGCTCTTCTCTCTTTCGTACAGCACGTCATGCAGAACAGTCTGTGGATAGAATATTTTGCTCCAGGTAAAACTGTTGAAATCCTCAGCTGAATATACAGTAAACAGAACATTACACAGGAGGCTGCGGGGGGAACATACCGTCTTCGCCGACAGTGAAATCTCTGAACTGTACAGCGTCATTAGCGACAGGCTCACTAGACTCAAATACAGAACCGCACGTGTTTGCATAAGCTGCAGGGACTCAGACACTTGCCTTGGTGAGGACCAGGTGACTGTGTCTGTCTTCTATGTAAAGGTACACAGCCAAGGGGAGGGTACCTGACATGTGAAATAATTGATTTCCCTATAAGAAGCAACAATGTGCCTGCCCAAAGCTGCTATCTTATCATTTCAATGAGTGAGATCATTAAATTTGAATTATGGCTCATAACAATTCACTAGGCTGAAATTATAAAAAGCGGCTCTCTTGCCAATAGAATTAAGCACATACTACTTTGTTTTCAGCTAGGGTTGTCAAATATACGTGTCACATAGCAGCCTTCCCCAGTGCAATGAAGATGTAAATTGAAAGCTACAAGTTATAGCTCTAAGCAAGTTTTACCCTTATATATGGGAAAATACAAATTATTAATACATAATTCACCTGAGAGTTCTGACGTTTTCCTGCCTAGGGAGATGTTAGAACATTATGGGGGTATATTACCTTTAATCCACACACAATAACTGTCTTTGGTGGCCTAGAAGACTATTTATCTATGTCTAGCATACACCCCCCACCCAGATAAATGGCTTATGTATGGAGAATATTTAACCAGCTGCTTGCTCACCTTTCAACCCTCAAATTCCATGGGGTTTGCCATAGCTAGTCTCCAAAATGGCCTGCAATGATCTCTGGCTTCTAGGAGTGAAGCCTTGGCTAATTCCCTTGCTCACCACCTGTGGGCTCATCTGTGCAACCAAAAGAATGCAATGGAAATGTCATTGTGTCACTGCCAAAATTTGGTTATGGGATCAGTATAGCTTCCACCTTGCTCTATGGGAATGCTTGCAGGTGGTCAGTTATCATGTAAGAAACACGACTGCCCTGACAGCCCCGCGTGTGAAGATACCCAAGATGCTGATGGGAAGAGGCTATGCAAGGAATGAGAGGGAGGGAGATGACTGGCCAGCCCTCAGTGGGCCCAGCCGGCTCAGCTAGGAGGCCTGACATGAGGGAAGGAGCCATCATGCCCATTTCAGTCCCCAAAGATGGCACATGGGGAAGGAGCAAGAAACTCAGCCAATAGCCAGAAAGAAGGCCCTCCACACATGACCTCAGGTGAGCCATTCCAGTCATGTCCAGACATTTAAGCCACCCTGTCTGAGGCCCAGACATCAGGCAGTAAATATAGGTCTTCCCAGCTGTCTATGCCCAAATTCCAGGCACAGAGAATCATGGACATAACAACATGGTGCTGTTTTATGTCACCAAGTTTTCTAATTGTTTGTTACCCAGCAATAGATTAGTCAACTGGACTTTTATCTATGCCCTAAATACTGGTAAAAGTGTACTCATTCTATAAGGTAATGGCCGATGTGGACTCTACTCTGCTTGGACTTAAAAAGGGAACTGATATAAGCCCTTTCAAGGGGAAGCCAGTTTCACATACAAGTTTTGTCAAGAAACTATTTTTATAGACAACTCAAATTTTTTACGCTACAAATAGACTCGTTCTCCTTATTTCTCTTCTTCTATTTCCAGGAATACAGAGAACATCCAGTTACAGACATCTACAAAATAACACATTTCATATCTAAAGGTCATTCGTAAATCACCAACCATATTTCTCTACTCTGGGATTTGAAAAATAGAAAAGGCTTTGGAGTCAAGATGATCTCTGACCTCCATTTGGATGCCTGCTCTGCCATTTACCACCCTCTGGCTTTAACTGGGTTTGCAAATTTCAATGAGCTTGAGGAGTAAGGATGTCCAATTTAAATGTTTGTTAGTATGAGACGGGGTAGGTTAAATGCACAGTCCTATGCTGAAAGTAATAAATGATAACTTCTGAAATACAGCTTCTGTCCTTTATGTCTGGGTTTCCCTACTTCACGCTCTTTTCATGTTTTTCACGGTCAAGTTAAGCAGTCAAAACTGGAGAGTTGAGTTAATACATATGTGAATTAGCTCAACACAGCCATTGCACAATGCACATGTATTTCAAAACATCATGTTGTACATGATAAATGTATACAATTTTTATCTGTCGACTACAAATAAATTAATGTTTAAAAAGCCTGGACCTTATAATTACCTAATGTGACTCGAGATATGTGGAGGTCAACTCGGAAGGAAAAAGCAGGGGACCTTATTCTACCCTTTGGGTTATCTTTTATCAAAATGAATAAATAAACACAAAAACAAATATATAAAACCTAGACATTCATGAATGCTAATTCCTCAGAAGAGAAAATGCAGATGATTAGAATAGCTCTTAGGTCAGCTGGGTATTGTTCCCTCCTGAATACTGCCCTGTGTGTATGCAGGGAGGTGCCCCTGGGAATATATGACAGTCACCAATGACACCAGTGGCATTCTCTTAGGATAGAAAGGACAGCCATATATACTAGGTATCAAATGTGTAATAAAGAGGGCATATGAATAGGGATAATGAACATCTAAGGAACCATCATAACTTAGGAGTTCACAGACCCCGTAAATTCAGAGAGTCGCCAGTAGGCTAATCAGCATTGCAGAAAGTCGGAAATGAAATAAGGCCTTGGCCATGCTGCTGTTGCACTGCACAGTGTCACTTTGTGTGGGTTTGCAGATTGGAAGCTACATCACTTTATACACAACTAAGACGCTGAATAATAAACAGGAAGAGTGAGAGTGCTGGATCATGAGTAATAAGTTAGCCTTGCTTTGTAATAAACACATGCTAAATGAGGGAGCTGAGTTTAAATAAATTCGACACATATCTACTATGGACAGTTAATTGTGGGAAGTGCATGCACAGTGCTGCCTTCCCGACCAGCACGCACTCTGACCGTTTGGCCAGGGGTTCTTTTAACAGATCTTTTATTTGAATAGGGAAGACACCTTTTATCACCTTAATCAAAACAGGGATTAGTTTCCTTGGGTAAGCTACCAGAGGAAAAGCAATTTAAGACTCAAATTCTAGAAATTCGTTTTCTCGGAGAGAAGTGTTTTCATCTGCTAAAACTGGGGAAATTATAATCATTGTAAAACAAGTATCTAGAAGAATATATTGTTTTATCTTTTATTTGTGCTTTATTTATCTGTATCTGCAATCAAGCACTAACCTCTCCAAGGGGCTTTGGTGACCTGTAAGATGGGGATTTTGTCATAGTAGAGGCAAAGTTCTGCAGAGTCACTGGATGATGGGTCACTCAGCAGGTAGATATCAGGAATGGCCGCCCTTCTTGCAACACAATTGCTGCTTGCTTGCAATTCCACGCTCCTCCAAATTAATTTAACATTTTAGATTCCTGCCACTCCTTAGAAGACTACTGCGCGTGGTAACTCTGCTACTCTTAACGATAATTAAGTGGATCTAGCTCCTGGTATTGTGTATGCAGAAAAGCAAAAGGAACACACAGAAAAGGCTCTTCAGTGCCACAGATCCCCTAAACAATGTGGGAGGTTGCTTAAAAGAAAAACTAGTGCTAGTCATGGCTCTTAGCATGGGGCCTTTTTGTTCCCTTTGCATCTGTCTGGTCTGCCCTAACGAGAAGATGTTTATGACTGAATTGTTCACTAGACCCCAATCAAGAGTTCTCCCGGTTTGGACAGTCGGGCTCTTTCCTTCCCTGTTTGTATATTCATTACAAGAGGTGGTTTTGAATGGTGCCTGGGAGTCTTGTCTGCTTCATAGCTGTCAACTATTATGGATGTTACAGAATTATGCACACTATTACAGAATGCAAACTGATTAGCAGCCTAGCCCCAAGGAATGTAAACAGGAGGAGTTTTGGAATGAGAACCTAAAAATGAGGCCAGTTGCTTTGCCACGGGAAAGTTTGCTCGCATGGCCATTTCACTGTTGTTGAGGAAATTAGCTGTATTTTAACCATGTGCATCTCTGTCTAAATTTAGATGTTGCTACTGGGGGGCAATGGATAACGTCTGGGGACGTTTTTATTTGGCGAAGCTTGGGAGGGGGAAAGGAGGGTGCCACTGTTGGTATCTAGTGGGTAGAGACAACCAATGTGTGAGACAGAATTGTCGCCCTCAAAGTGACAATATTGCCAAGCTTGAGGAAGTCTGATTTAGATGTGGATTTTCATTCTTTAATGTGAGGAGGGAACAACTGCCTTTTCCTTATGTAACCGTAAGTCCTCCAGTACCAAATTCAGCCACATACAGCTCACTCCATAAACTTATTTGAATTCTGCTGTTTTATTTGTTTACATTATTGAGAGGACATCAAGCTTCTGTGATACTCTGTGATACCATGAGAGAGAGTTCCAGGGTTCTTCCTGTCAGGCTTTCTTAACAAGGCAGAGACAAGGAGACCTTTGTCTATGAGGCCAAGGCACTGGGGGTCAAATTTCACAGGCATCCAGGAAAAGTGAAGCTCTGTTCCTTTCCCATCCCTTTCCATGCTCATGTTACTCTTCTCTTCCTCTTCATTTCTTTCTTTTTTGCTTTTCTTTCTGGATCCCTCTGCTGTGATTCCATGTGGGAGTCTGAAATATTTTCTTGGTCCAGTTTACTTCATTTGAATTCTTTGTAACAACTATCTATTGATTGGTTTCTATGACATACCCCTTGAGGGAGATTTTTCTTTCTCAAGGAGATAACACATAACTAGAGGGAGAGAATCTTGAAATTTTTGTTGAATGTGAATAGGTAGAGAGCTAGGGCTTGCTGGTAGGGCTAATAGAGGCAACTGATGAGCAAAATTCAATGTTAAAGCGAAGAGCAAAGTGTCCTTGGAGAACGACTTACTCTCTAGTTTCTACACCATGGGTAGCTTTGGAAACTACCGATTGTTAGAGACCGGAAGTGCTACATGGAGGGACCTATGGCTAATAATTTTTTTCTTCATTGTTGAATGATAAGAAAGAAAGCTGAGAGATTTCAGAGCAAAGGAATGCTCTGAGTGCACAGGTATGTAAGGAAGATTAATCTGGATAACAGTGGGCAGAATGCATTGGAAGGCAGAGAAATGGACATAGGGGACTCGGTAGAGAATGAGAATTTGAACTAGGGGGTTGGCACTGGGGGAGAAGAAGAAGGATGAATAAGTGAAACCGTGAAAAAGTTGTTAGAATAGTGCTGGACCACCGGCAGAGTGTGAAAAATGAGGCTGATTGAATCAGAGGTGATTCAGGGCTTCTTGGAGGAGGATGGACTCATTAAAAGAAATACAAATTCAGAAGGAAGAGCAGGCTAGGGGGATATAATGAGATCAGTTTTGAACTTGTTAAACTTGAGATATTAGGGAAACCTTCAAGTAGACATTTCTACCGTGCAATTCAAAATATTGGAAGGAAGCTAAAGGGAGAGGTTAGAGATGGGGAAATATGTTGTGGGAGGTGAAAATCATCTCTATGGAGATGATAGTGAAGGCCACAGGAATGGGATGAGGCTACAGAGGGAGAGAAAGAAGAGACAAGGGGACAGGGCCTTGGGAGATACTCTTGTTTGAGGGCATGGAGATATGATTGCGCATCAGTTTGAGAAAAAGAAGAGAAAGTGAGAGACACAGACAGGAGATACTGACAGTGGTTGCTACACGAATGAGAATGTCACTGAGATAAAAGCTAAGCAAGGATTAGATGCGAGGAAACCACGGGGTAGTTCAAGTTAAGGAAGAGTCAGAAAGGGTGAGGACTGAGAAGAGGTCGGTGGTCTGGTTACCAAGACGTGATCGGGGCCCCCCAGAGGGTTTTGTAGGAATTACAGGAGGGGCTGGACGGAGAAATTAGGCAGGATATAAATGCTGGCAGGGGAAGAGAGAAGAGAAAGCCCAGGGCCTACAGGAGTGAATGCATTTCTAGGCCACAGGCCTCTAAGCTGGTCTCTATCAGCAGGAAAAGAGCCCAAACCACTGATGTTTAACAATAAACCATGCTTCTTGACTTCTGTGACTTCTGTTTCTCCTTCTGATCCCGGAACTGTGGTTATAGGAAACAAAATTTGACAAGAAAAACAGGAACAAGAAAGAACGGGAGCCAGTGCTGTTTCGGTACAAATGGACAATAGGAACAGCAGCATTTGGGGTTTATACCATAAAAACTAAGGCAAAGACAACATATACCTGTGGATTTTTGTTATGCTATCAATTCTAGTGTCCCAGATGCATGAACCAAAGCATTCATTAATGTTTCCTTTCAAAGATCCAAAGATTCGGATACCCTTTACTTCAAATAAATGTCGGATAAATCTGGTGTGTCTTACATTTTTATGAAATGAGGCAGGCCAAAGAAAATGTTGTAAGTTTTAAAGGGGATGCAGGGAGGAGGTGTAATGTGGTAACATCTACATTAGCAAATCATTTCCTAAAGAAGCTGCCAGCAGTGCCATTCAGTGTGTGGTTTTCACAGATTGAAAAAGGACTTGGCTAGAGTTGCTGTAGAGGTAGCTAATTCCATCCTTACTCAGTAACAGACCACGGAGAGACACCACTCAGCCATACTCAGGGATACTCAGGTGTATTACTCAAGCATACTGCAGGATTCATGAAGCCAAACACTCTTTTACTATGTACAGATCATAGCTTGGAACCATTGAAAGGTGGTCCCTCCCCCACTGGAGGTCTTGGAATAGACATGATTGGTGCTTGTTCAGGTTAATGGTGCTTGTTCAGGTTAATGGAGATACTGTCTAGACTCCCCAGATGTTCTCAGGGCCCCAAGACCTCTCTTGGGTCCCTTGGGAGAAGTAGATACTGTAGTTACCCAACAAATGAGATGTTGTTTCTGGGAGGACCATCAGTTCATACAAAGCTCCAATGGTTGAGATTAAGCGTTTCCAAACTGTGTGTTAGCACTGGGACTCTATTATGAACTAATCCTTAACACAGAATGTTGGAGAAAACCATTTATATAAGTGGAGGCACTTTTTGGTGACCAGAAGAGTAAAGAGGACAATGTCTTGTCTTTTTAACCTTCCTTTAAGTGACTGTGAGACATCTCTTGGGGAGAAAAAGAAAAAAAAAAAAAGCACTTGAAAACAATCCTCTTTCATCATCCCTAAAAAACCAATAAAATCTTGAATGACCACCAGAAAAAAGTTCTTTAATTATACCAATAATAATAAAAGACTGCCTGGCACATAGGTTAGTCAATAGTAATTTTAAGTCCTTCAAAAACATTTGATAAATAAATCTCGAGGTCCTGATATGTTCTAGGTGCTAAAAACAAAGTAATAAAAACAAGACAGCAAAAACCTTACCCCTCTCCCATGAAATTATGATGGCTTACCTATTATATTAAAGTTATCTCATTGATCTCCAAGGACTTCCTGGGGTAGATATGGATATTTATGTTTTTTAATAGCTGAGGAAGTCTATGTTCAGGAAGATTTATGATGTGATATGCCTCAGGGTTCTCTGCTGAGAGATCACACCCACAGCTTTCATGAAAAGCCATGTTCAGAACCATTGCTTCAATATGCAGGTCTGAAGCAATTCCAGTCTCAGAGGTATGGGATCAGACCTCACTATATTCCCAAATTCTCTTTACTCCAAATGCCCTGAGGTGAGAATAGAGCACCTCATCATCATTTCTGCACTGAAATCAGCTTATCAATATAACTGGTAGGCCATCAAATGGTACCTTAGGAGACAGGGTCAAGGTGAATGTTCCCCAGTGGCTTCAGATTAGATTCCACAGTGCACCCTACAGATGTATAATTCATTGGAATAGATGGTAGTATAATATTTTTTCATATGGCAGTGTTTGAAACTTAGAAAGGAAAGTTTTGGGGTTCTCAATGCTGTTGCTGTTCTAATGTGTCCTGGATATAGTCTACTATGAAGGGGTATATACATATATGCATTTGTATATATACACAGATAAACATATACAAACACATACACACACATATATGCACAAACACACACACATATACACATAAACATATATACACACAGAGATACACACACTCATATACACACAATTTTCTGTGTGAGTTCTTATACCACTGAAAGAGAAATAAGAAAATTTGCCATAGGCCTGGCACGTTGGCTCACACCTGTAATCCTAGCACTCTGGGAGGCTGAGGTCGGTGGATTGTTTGAGCCTAGGAGTTTAAGACCAGCCTGAGCAAGAGTGAGACCCCATCTCTACTAAAATAGAAAAATTAGCCAGGCATTGTGGTGGGTGCTTGGAGTCCCAGGCGGGAGGCCAAGGCAGGAAGATTACCTGAACCCATGAATTTGAGTTGGTTGTGAGCTGGGCTAAGGCCACGACCCTCTAGCCTGGGCAACAGAGTGTGACTCTGGCTCAGAAAAAAATAAAAGAAGGAAAGAAAGAAAAAGAAAGAAAATTAGCCTCACTTAAAAATGAGCCTACTATAACTTCATTTTGAATATTAAAAAAGTAATAGTCTTTGGGAAGAAGACTCAGCACACTGGCCATATTTTGCTTTGACCAAGAAAAAAAAAAAAGTTCCCCGAGATAGAAATGAAGCTCTCTCATGTCAAACACACACATTTGTTTATGAAAGAGACGTCTTGGTAACTTACTATAAACGACGAAAAGAATTAAAACGAGAAGCACATTTGGGGCGAACTGTGGGCTTATCGTACACATCACTCTGCAGCTAGTTCCCGGCAAGGGTAGTTACGGCAGAAATATCATGGAAATCACTAATATGCTGTTTTAGGATTTATTTCTGACTCAGGTCACAGGGAACTGTCTCCTTTATTTTGCAACAAAATAATAAATGATAATGAAAAATGAAGCTCACTCCTCTCTTTCTTCTGGCCACGGGAATCCTCATTGCAGGTTCATAATCGTTCAGAAGACAGCACTGCCTGTTTTCCAGAGTGCGAGGTCAGTGGAACAACACACTTTCATATGAACTTAAAGTGCATGTCACAGCTTATTTCTGATTTTATGGCATATCTTCTAGTTTCTGCCAGCAGAAAAAGACAAAAGTCTGCCTTCATAGTGGAAGCCCGACAAGTTATTTCAACTATATTAACAGCAGGCTGCGGTCAGTTGCTATTTTGTGTTTTCTGGCATTCCTGCTGTACCCGCTAGAAATGAAGGGTCAAAATGTTGGAGTTTGGGGGATAACAGTGGAATTGCACTGAGTCTCAAATTTCTATTAAGAAAGACATCTGGGCCGGGCATAGGGGCTCACACCTGTAATCCTACCACTCTGGGAGGCCAAGGTGGGAGGATCCTGAGCTTGAGCTCAGGAATTCGAGACTAGTCTGGGCAAAAGTGAGAGCCCATCTCTACTAAAAATAAAAAAAAATAATTAGCTGGGTAGGGTGGCAGGTGCCACTGGGGAGGCAGGAGGATCACTCAAGCCCAGGGATTTAAAGTTGCCGTGAGCTATGACAATGCCACTGCACTCTACCTGGAGCAACAGTGTGAGACTCTGTCTCCAAAAAAATAGAAAAAGAAAAGAAAAGAAAGACATTCATGGGGAAAGTTTCTCCTAAATACAAACTCGTGGCAATGGAAAGGCAATTCAGTGATCAAAAAAGATGGTCGGTGCCCTTAAAACCAACTAGCCAACCAACCCACCAACCAACCAACACAGCACCAAGCGGTGCTGATTTATGCCTGAAGCAAACACTTCTACCTTTGTCTTAGCTCAAGTCCTTGAGAAGGCAGAGCCTGAAGTATGGATAAAGGGGATACAAGCTTGGATCAAGGAGGGTAAAGAAATGACACGGGAAATAAGGGGAGCTGTGTGATGAGCTCAGTTGCTGCACTGGCATCACAATGAGCCGCCGGGAATGAGTGAGGGTCCTCAGAAGGTGTCCTGGGTCAGTCTGCGCCAGGGTCCAGAGCAGGGCTCTGAGGGGGACACACCATGGACAGGTGTGAAGAGAGAAATGGGAGAGCACTCTGGGCTTCCTCTCGTCCCCTGTGTCATGGCTCACACAGGGGAGTCCCCACCTCCCTTCCCCCAGGTTGCTTCTGGACCCCCTGCGGCCACCTGTGAAGGTGAATCCCATTTGGGCTGTGTTCCATCCCTTCCAGGTTCAGCAAAGGAGAGAGACATGGCTTAAGGGGGGTGGGGGCAGACAGGAGAGAATGAAGGAGGCGGCTGAGGGCACCGAGAAGGGTAAGCACGTGGGCCCAGTTCCACGGTTGGGGTTAAAATAAGACCAAGTTGGCCACTCAGAACACAGCTATCCCTGAGTCGTGGAGATATTTTTCTGATGGGATACTGCCGCTGTTTAGGAGAATAAGTGGTGTTCTTTTCAAAGGTAAGTAAAACAAGTTTCTATTATATTCTATTACTGTTTTTTCACCCCTTCAGTGGTGGTTAATGATATGCTGGCCAAGGATGTCTTGGTAAATGCCACAGGGGGGCCTAACAAGGCAGTGGAGGTGTCATCAATTTTAACATGTTCAAGGCAAAGTACAGATATACCATAGCCTTCAGCCAGTGTCCCACAATATTTATTCTCACGAATACACTCACATACATTTAAAGCATCATTCATACTCTGAGTGAGATTCATGCCTTCTCTGGGGATATTATTATGTACCACATAGGGCTATGGCAAGAATTAAACAAGATAATATGTAGAAAAATTCCAGTGGCATGAGATTTAAAGTTCAATAAATGACAGCAGAGAGAGAGATGGAAAGGCCCAGAGAAATTCCAAGATTGAAAGCATTTATGGCTAAGGAAACACAGAGTACCTTTAAGAACATCAGAAAGAGGGGCTGAGTTGAAAGGGAAGATTATTTCCATTTGTGACATGATGAGATCAAAAAATACGGTTGCAAATTGGGGTTAGGGGATTTAAAGTCCTTGTGGTTAAAAATGGCCTTGAAAATTTCAAAATCCTGAATTATTAATACACTGTAAGATATATAGGTCACTATGAAAGTTTTGAGACAGACTGTGTTAGGATTCATTATCTTACTTCCAGGAAACACAGTCTTTTTATTATTTTACTTCCAGGAAACACAGCGTCCTTTCTGATTCTTCCGTGCAAGTGTCACCTGGCCTGGCTTCTCCATATTGCTGGGAGGACGTCATTTGTTTCCCTCTGTGTGAATTTTACATTTCTTGGTTTTTGTCCATCTCTCGACTTTCGTAATTTCCCATGTGTACCATAGACACAGCTGACTTTGTCCACTGGGTTATGGAATTCTTCTTCTATTCTCATAAATTCTCTAGTCCTCCTTGATATTTTTCTCTTATCTGAGTTTTTCCAGTTTTCCAAGTGTTTACTTATTTATGTCCCATTTATTTCCTGCTCTCCTGGACAACTTTATTTCTCCTGCTACTTATTAGTGAAGTAGACTTAGTAAAGAGAAAGTCTGCCCCTAATTGCCAGATGTGATAAAATGCCATTCTAATCAGACAGAGGTCAGTGCTTTATTTAGGAGTGAGGCCTCTGAGAAATTTTAAAATAAATTTGAATCTTTAACTTTAATGAACTCAGTAAAAGCATGCTACCACGAATGGTAGCAAGAGTAAAATTAGTGAAGGAACAATGTAGTTTCTGTTCTTTAGGAGTTCAAGATCTTGTGAGAAAGATACAAATTTTGCTTACAATATAGATCAACAGTAGAATAATACAGTGAAATTAAGTGTGAAACTGGGCAATACAGTTAACTGGTATTCATAGAATGGAGAGAAAGATCTGGAAAGTGAGAGTGTGAGGAGCTTACAGTAGAGGAGGGAGAAACAGCTTCCAACTGGGTCATTGTTTCTTTTGAGGGGAGGATGTCCCTGGTTCAAATGTGCAATGTCCTCCAGATTCAAAATGCCCTTGAACCCTCCAGTCATGAGTCATCAGTCTGACTGAGGGCTGGTGCCCTCAGCCTCATTTACCGGCATGAGGATACTACCCCGTACCCTCCAAGAAAAAGTCGAAGGCAACAGCAAAGAACAGAATGCGTAATCATTCATTTCCCGCCTCAGATTTTGCTAAAGAGCTTGCAAAACTAGGAACTGGCAATACCCGCAACTGAAGTACCCGTTTCCAGACTGAAAACAAATGATATGTGAGAGAAAATGACTCAAATTAAAGATGGATTTCCAAAACCAATATAGCAAAGGACAACACTGTGCAAGGGCAGGCATTTCTAAACCCTGCAGGATTTGTGCAGAATGCGTTTCTCTTGCTGTGTTTTGTATAGAAGTGACTTTCAATATCCTTTCTCAGGCAAAGCTGATCTTTAACCCTACTGAGCCTACTAATGCTGGGGGTTAATGCTCTAGGGAAGCAAGATGGAGGGGCGTTCAATAGAAAACATCTTCGGTTCCATAGAAAACAAATTTCAGTTGTTTCAACCACCCACTTTCCTCTCCTTTGCCTCTTTAACAGGGCAGAGGCAGGCAGCAGGTGGATAATTGAAGTATTTAAAATAGGTTGTTAACCATGTTTTAATTCATTTTCTATGTGTGTTGCACCATGTCCACCCAAAAGGATATGTCCAAGTTTTAACCTCTGGTATCTCTCAATGTGACCTTATTTAAATTAAAGAGTCTTTGCTGAAATAATTAAATGAAGGATGTTGGAATGATCTCATACTAAGTTAGGTGGACCCCAAATCCAATGACTGGTGTCCTTATCAGAGAAAGCAGAGGGATCCCACAGGAACGAAGATCGGGTGAGGACAGAGGTGGAAGGGCAAGGGTTACTCAGAGCCACCAGGACAAAGGGAAGGGACACAAGACACGTTCTCCAGAACCTCCAGAGGAGACAGCCCTGAGGACACCTTGGGCTCATCTTTCTGGCCCCTAGTTCTTTGAGTGGACAAATTTCTATTTTTTTTAGCCACCCAGTTTATAACAACTTGTTAGAACAGCCCTGGGAAACTACTACACCTATCCAGAACAAGAATTAAGAGCATGTTTGTAAACAAAACAGAAAAGCTCATCCATTATATTTTATCTCTCAGAATCATGAGAATATTTAGGTCTGGAGAGAAACTAATTTTGAACAAAACCAATGTACAAATGCTTTGCCATGAACTGTCCGCGCACAACATCATTAATTTGAACTAACTCGAGGGAAAGTGCTTCTAAAACAGTACGGAAGAATCAGATTATTTTCATATACCCACGTATTATCAGAAAGAGGTTTAATTCAGGTTTAAGAATGATCCCATTGTAATTAATAAACAAATCCTTTATGGACTCTCTCTGAACTACAGGATAAAGTGTACATATTCCGTGCAGCCTGCTAAGCCCTGGTCTCTGCCGTAGGAACGCTGTCCCCTTCTACATCATCTCCCATCACTTCCTCAAACAGGCTCCACACCCACCCAGATGAGACCACTGGGACGTTACCCTTCACACTTCTTCACCTTTGTACGTACTGATCTCACTTGACTGAAACCTGTCAGTTAATTCCAGTAACCACTTATTTAGCTTCCACCCTCGACCAACCCCACCAGGGAATGGGTAGGCACTTTCCAAGTATAACACTGAATGTTTATGACAACACTGAAAGACATACATTATCACTTTCATGTTACGTGTGGGGAAACAGTCAAGGTTAACAACATGCCCAAGATCAGATAGATGGTAAATCTTGATTTGAAACCAGAACTCTGTAATAGCAAAGCCCATGCCCGCACCCTTTCCTCTTTGGGTTGAGCTCTTCCTCATCCTTCAAGATCCAGCTGAATCCTACTGTTTTCCTCAGCAGGGAGTCCTCTCAGCAGCCCTAGGCAGAGTTTAGTTGGTGCTTTTAGGCTAATACTGTGTTTCCCCCTAAAATAAGACCTACCCCCAAAATAAGCCCTAGCAGGATGTCTATGCATTTGTTAAATATAAGCCCTACCTCAATAACAAGACCTAGAGATGGGCATGGCTATGTAGCATATCTGTATAGCCATGCCATACAGTTCGGTGCAGAGAGAAAGACATCCCTTGAAAATAAGCCCTAGTGTGTCTTCTTGAGAAAAAATAAATATAAGACAGTGTCTTATTTTCGGGGAAACATGGTATTAACTCTGTTTGTATCTCACATCATGCCTCTCGTCCTTGTCATTAGAGTTACACATCCTTGTGATTGGCCAAGGAAAGAGATTTAAGGATATATGTGCACCCGTGCATACACATGCACACACACATCAATTCTCTTTATTTATGGTAGTTAAGTCTTATAAAAAGTTGCCTGGGGAATAAAAGCTCTTAAAAAGTTGCTAGGGACACTAAATTAGCAAATATCTAACGACTCCTCTACTAGGAAACGCACATATATACACAATTTTTGGTTGCAATCTCTTCTTGGTCAGTCGTTCTGTTTTCTGAAGGTGTGGCTCACAATCTGGGTCTTCGGTTGGGTCTGGCTGATACATACATGAGATCCCATGCTGCCAAATAGAGTCTCTATTCACGGAATCCCATCAGATCTCCTTTCTGACCATTGTGACCCAGCATTGAATGCCTCTCAACTCTGTGTCTCTTAGCCCAGAACATTTCCTATCTACCTCTTCTTTAGATCTTTCATTAAAAGTTAAAAAGATAAATGAGTTTGAAATAGAGCATCTTCACACTCTCTATTAAATCATCTCTCAGAGACAATATTGCATTCTGCTATCAAAGAAAAAAAAAGCCATGTCTGAGAATATGGGGTGTTTGAGGATACAGCACAGTGTCGGACTGCGGGAGCTGGTAATTTATACATTACTTTCAGGATGACAACTCTGATGTATAGCACTGTGGGGCACCCTGGGGCCTGCATACCCTCTGTGAAATGGAGCTTATCTTACCTAAAAGCAAATGGAAAATTCTGAATAATTCATTAAAACTTACTGATACCATCAGGGCAAGTGATCTACGTCATGGCTGACTGGATTATAGGTGGGAGGCAAGACTTTTGGGAGGCTGAGCCCCTCCCTCTCCCGATGCTTCACTCCTGTTCTAGGACTGCGGGGTATCTTATATCTGCCATTGGCTTGGCTTTGGTGCACCATCATACTAAATTAGCCTATGAGGCCAATCTAGGTTCCAGGCCGGGGGTGATAAATCAGGGATAAAAATATCCCAGGTAGTCAAATTGTATATAAAACTAGCACATTGTACCCTATAATTTGCTTTATTTTTTCCGGTTTTGTTTTATTAAAAAAAATATGTCCCAGGTAATTCTCCTAGAAGAGAGCTAAATACTCCATTAGACCAATCTTTTAACCTTTCTCTCTGCAAACCTCTCTCCCCCCATACACTCATACACACCAGCTATGAATTCTTCTTAAGAGTTTTGTCCTCAATTCTTTCCCTGGTTCCTCATAAAATAACACACAGAAAGTTCAATAAAAGCTATGTGCCCTCATCCTGGGATGGGCAGTGTGAGGAGGTAGGGTGGATGGAAGTTGGGATGTGGCAAAGTTCTGGGAAGCTAGAAGGAGGAGGAGGGGGTGAAGTTTTACTTAAAGCAAAATCTTTTTTAGGAAAAAAACAGGGGAGCATCAGCAAGACAGCATGAAAAGTAACCTTATGTGTAACGCTGCTTCTAAATGAAAGGTTAAGAAGTCTGACTTCAAGAATTTTTCCTAAAATCCTTTGCGGCTACTCAGTATGTCTGAGCACTCAATTATGAGGGCAATCAAAGGATCTGGCCTGCTTAAGAGGGGTCAGCCGTTTCAAACAGGACTCGATCAGACAGAATGATAACAATGAACTTTTACTGTGAGAACCCGGTTGGCTGGAAATTCCCATTCCTAATTCATAGTTTTCTCACTTCTTTTTTGAGAGTAATTTCCATTGAGGCCTTTCTTTCTTTTTCTTTCTTTTCTTAATAGAAAAGTCTTTTCACTTGCACGTGTGTGCGTGTGCACCTACTATCTGCAGTGCTAATTTCTATCTTTCATCTTGTTCTTCTTTACATTTTCCTTATTTTTCACTTATCCAGTTTACAACATTTCATGGAAGTGGTATCAATCATCCTGGCTGAACTCTTAATACCAAGTTTTCAAATCAGGCTGCATATTATACTTTATGTTTTATTCCAGATACAGTTCTTTTTACAATTATTCTTCCAACATTTACTTTGCAGAGGACTCCTAACCAAAATTTTACATTGCCTGCATCCCTGTTTTTCCAGAAACACAAGTATCGCCCATCCATCTGGAAGATATTTATTGTGTACCAAGCACACTTCTAGGCTCTGAAGATAGAGTGGAGAAAAAGACTTTCAGTTGCTTGCCTTTGTATCACTTTTATTCTACTGGGAAACACAGAAAGTTAAGAGATCTATGTCTTCGTGACAAGTGCTAAGATGAAAATTAAAGCACAAAGGAGGGCAGAGGGTGATGGAAGCAGTGGGTCCTATCTCAAATAACAGAGTCAGGGAAGGCTTCGCTAGGCAGACGGCATTTGAGCAGATGCCTGAAGGACAGGACGGAGCCAGCCAGCCAGAGGGCTCAGTAAAGAGCATCGAGGGCAGTGGGAATAGTAGGTGCAAAGGCCACAAGGCAGAAAAAGCCTGAATTATTCAGAAACCAGAAAGAAAGCTGGAGGAGGAGGAAACAGAGGAATTAAGGCTGAGCATGGCAAGAGAGGAATCTGGAGAATTTCCCAGAGGTTCACATTCTTGGAAACCGGAGGAAATGAGTTGGGATAAGGCGAGTCTGAGGCAGCATTTATGACTCTTTTCCCCACCTACCAGCCACTGACAAGGTCATTAGAAGGAGAGTCGGGATCACCACGGAGGTCATGGCCATTGCTGTGGTACTGCAAACACAAATAAGTGTAAATGCTGCAAGCACAAAGGGAAACCCTTGGCGCCATAGCGGCTTTTCAGCCTTGATTTCACACTAGTGGAGGAGACTTATTCACTGAACCCTCTGGGGACCCCGCAGTTTAATCAGAACACGATCTGTCACTTCCAGAATACAGTAGGTGGCCTCATTTGTGCTCTAATCACACAGAATCCTAACTATTCACAGACTTCCAAAATCATTTCTATTTGGACCCTTGTCCTTATCTGACCTTGACATACTGAAAGCATTTATGAAGCCTCCAATTTATTCTTTTCTCTTTCAATCTGAGTTATTGGCTGAACTGTTGGTCATACTTGGTTAATCTGCCTTTACCCATAGAGTGAAATCTATGTGGCTAAAAACTGCTGTGATAAAACTTTTACAGAGCCTAGTCTTTACGAAGAAAATCTTCTTGAGACCTAAGATTCTTTTCAAAAAATTTACATTTTCCTTATCTATAACCAATTCTTAGCCCTTGCCCAAGGTTTTAATACATTTTTCTTTCTTCTACAAGCATAAAGATATCATAATTTTTATAAATTTACATTTGAGAAGGAATCCCCAGTCATACAATCAGATTAAGCTGCAAATTCTTTCTTAATTCTGATATTGATTAGTTATCTGAAAACAACAAAATCTATCTGATTTTGTCAATTTGATGAAGTTAGAGTCCTCACTTTAGGGGACCAGCTTAATTCAGATTTACCTCTCTCTTGTTGTATGCCTTTGAATTAATTATTAAGCTCTGTTCTATCTCCATCTATAAATCTTCATAAGAATGAAGCGTTCAGTAACATTCAAGTATTTATGAAAAAGGAAGATTCCAACTATACATGTCTCTGGGGAGAATGATGAAATACAACTGAAAATATAACTGTAGTTTTTAACAATTAGTGACTAAGAAATACAGATCATTTGTCCACTTAAAAGAACAAAGTAAAAAAGTTAAAAGCTCTTTAGAAAAAGAAAAAAAGGAGTACAGATTTTTAAAGTTAGGTGGAAAACTAGAATTAGACAAAATCCTGAATAATGCTACAATCTGCCTTATTGAAAATGGAAGAGAAAATCCTAGTTTTGCACCATCTTATGTCAACAAGATTGCCAGGTCACTGGACTATTAGAACAAGTGACTTCTTGGTCATTAAATTCTATTGTTAAGGGAATTGAAATGGGAGAAAAGATAACGGCATGTCTCCAAGCATACTTCTTTTTGGAGATGTTTCTTTTCACCAATTAAAGGATGGCAGATTTTACCTATCATTTCAAAGCTTAAGTTTCCCTGAAGGAACTTGCTGATTTTTATTGCCTTTTGAAAGGGAATTGTCTGTTCCTTTGCACTAAGTTTCTCTTGACTCTATCTCACCCAATTAGCATGACAAACAGAAAAACCAACTCTAGCTCTTTCTACCTATATGTTTGTGTCCTTGGGTATGGATTTTCCCTCTGAAGTTCAGTACTGAGGTTTTTTCCACATCATGCAAAACAATTTCTCAATAAATAATCATCCCTACTCAATCCTACAATGGAAAAAATAGAAACTACAGGCTGGGCACGTGGCTGGCACCTGTAATCCTAGCACTCTGGGAGGCTGAGGTGGATACACTGTTTCAGCTCAGGAGTTTGAGACCAGCCTGAGCAACGTGAGACAATGTCTCTACTAAAAAGAGAAAAACTAGTTTGGTGAGGTGGAATGCCTGTAGTCCCAGCTACTCTGGAGGCTGAGGCAAGAGGATTGTATGAGCCTCAGAGTTTGAGGTTGCTGTGAGCTATGACACTACAGCATTCTACCCAGAGCACGAGTGAGACTCTGTCTCCAAAAACAAACAAACAAAAAACCACAAATGAAAATTCCGTCATAATCTAGGGAGACAAAAACACAAATTTTTAAAAATTAACACAAATATTGAAGCTGACCAATTACATTTGAAATGCCTAAATTTAAACAATTATTATGATCTCTAAGATATACCATTTTTACTTGACTACTCTAAAAATAGCACTCTGTTTCTTTCCCCCGTTTGACAGACAGTAACGTGCTATCACTGCACGTTGTACTCTAATCCTGTGGGTGATCACATTAGTAATGCCACAGCTCTCTGGGGTGTAGATGTGGCTAACGATGGACTTGTGATCAGCATCCCTGATCGCGAGAGGTTCTCATCAAGAAGCCCCTTTTCCTTGGCAGCTGCAGCTGTTATTTGCAAGATTTGTTTCTATCTGTAGTTTTACTCTTAAACCTCAAACTTGGCCCCAAGTCTTTGTTTAAAATGTGCCGTCCCATTTCTACTTACTGCACGTCACTGGGCACCACTGGCATCTGCCAGACCTGGGGAGTTCCCAGCATTCCAGGGCTATGTTTGTATAAACTGCTGTGGTCACTGTACTTAACCTCATCCTGTAACAGCTGTTTGGGCAGCCCGCTGCCATCCATATTCTCTGCTTGGACAACCCCGATAAACTGTTATGACAAGTATCACTTTAATCTATTAATCAACACAAAATGTGCAAGACCCAGTGTTAAAGGACGAGACACATTCTTCTTTGTGCTTCAGCTGGGGGGATGATACTACACACAGGAAAAGACAACGTACAAGCCAAATGCATGGCCCTCGGAACTGAGCTCAGAGAGGTCAGAGAGAATGTGGGAAGTGAACTTGGTTTGAAAGATGAGCAGGATTTTTAAAAACAGGGCAGGGTGGGGAGATTAGAGGACGTACAAGCTGCTGTGACTTATGGACAACTTTCTGATGGCCCAAGTACTGGCCTCAGACTTTATATGCAGTCTCTGCATGAATCTCCCAACATTACTGTATGCACTGAAATTTCAACCCTCAACGTCACAGGTAAACAGCAGGTGCTCAGAAATCTTCAGTGTGCATTCACACAGAGGAATAGGAATTCAAATAACCTTTTGGACTATTTTTTTCCTGAATATGATGGGGTTACAAACATTTTGGTTACATGAACGGCTTTCGTGTGCTTTGAGTCAAAGTTCTAAGTGTGTGCAGCACCGAGACAGCACGCACTGCACCCAATAGGTGTGAAGTTACACGTCTCCTCTTCCTCCTCCCAGCTGCTGGGTGAGTTTTACTTCCACTGAGTTTTACTGCCAAATGTTCACATGGCTGTTGATCAAGGGTGGAATCTTTTGTTCAGCTCATTCCACAATAGTCTGAGCAAAGACACGGAGAAAGAACTAGGAAAAATGCATTTCAAATGTCGGAGCATTAAGGAAAGTAACCTGGAATTTGCAGTTGGTCCTTGTGAAGGCAATGGGGTAGTTATATGAAAATTCCCAAGCAGGGCAAAGTAGGAGGAAGGGAAGGTTTAGGAAAACTGAAGGGGAAAATTTATGCAAAGATGGGGCTTGCGTACTAAGAGAATGGCGAGAGACAGCTATTTGGGCCACTGAAAAAGACCAGACAAAGGGTTACCTGTTAATTTCTTTGGTCTATTTTTGCTTTTGTTGCCTGTGTTTTGGGGTATTATCCAAAAATGACAAACATCATAAAGTGTTTCACTTATATTTTTCACTTATATTTTTTTTTCTGTTTTTATTGTTTTGGTTCTGACATTTAAGTCTTTAATCCATTTTGAGCCATTTTAGGTTTGGGGGGTATATATGGTGAAAGATTGGGGTTCAGCTTCCTTATTTTGCATCTGGATGTTCAGTTTCTCCAGCCCCATAAATTGAAGGGATTGTCCTATCTTCCTCCTGTGTTCTAAGTACCATTGTTAAAAAATTAGTTGGCTGAAAGTGTGCAGATTGATTTCTGTGTTCTCAACTCAGAAACCAGCTGATTAAAAATTGGGCAAAAGATTTCAATAGACATTTTTCAAAAGAAGATATACAAATGGCCAGAAGGCATAGGAAAAAATGCGCAGCACCACTTCTTGTCAGCAAAATGCCATCAAAAGCACAAGCTATCCCTTCACACCTGTTAGGCCCGCTATCAACAAAAAAAGAACAAATTCTGGTGCAGATGTGGAGAAAGAGAAATTCTTCTACATTGCTCATGGGAAGGTAAATTAGTACAGCCCTTGTGGAAAACAGTATGGAGGTTCCTCAAAAAGACAAAAATAAAACTGGCATATGAGCCAGCAATTCCTCTCCGGGGTCTACGTGCAAAGGAAATGAAATGAGTAGGTGAGAGAGAGAGCAGCACTCCCAGGTTATCACAGCACTATTCACAAGGGGCAAGATCGGAACCAGCTTACACATCCATGCAGGGATGAATGGATGAGGAATGTGGTACACAGACACCGTGGACACTGTTCAGCCTGGAAGAAAAAAGTATCCGATGTACTCAGCCCTACTAGGAAACTAATTTATAGCTTCCATAGGAAAGCTATAACCCAATTTTAGCCCAGGAATATGGGGAGAGGGGAGAGGGAAGGGAGGGGGTGGGTGGAGGGAGGGTCATTGGAGGGATCACGCCTATGGTTCATCCTATAAGGGTACATGTGAATCTCTCTAACTGTAGAATATAAACGTCTTAACACAATAACTAAGAAAAAGACATGAAGGCTATGTTAACCAGTTGGATCAAAGTATTTCAAATTGTATATAGAAACAGTACACTGTACCCCATGATAGTATTAATGTACACTGCTATGATTTAATAAAAGAAAAAAGAAAAAAAAAGAAAGTGATTTGAAGAGAAAAAAAAGGCACGGAATCCTGGCATTTGCAGCAACACAGACAGAACTGAAAGACATCATGTGAAGTGAAATAAGCAGTATACCGAAAGAGAAATACCACATGATCTCACTCAGACGTGGCATCTACGTTGGTCTCATGTAAGTAGAGAGTAGAAGAGTAGTTACTAAAGACTAGAGAGAAGAACGATAAGGAGAGATTGGTCAACAGGCACCAAGTTACAGTTACATAGGAAGGGTCAGCTCTGGCCGTCTACACAGCACAGCAGGGCGACCACGGTTAGCAACACCGTGCAATCCAAAATAGACAGAAGAGGGGATTTCGAAAGGTCTCGCCACACAGAAATGCTACATGTACAGGTGATAGTTATGCTAAATACTCTGACTTGATTTCCATATAGTATATACATATGTTTTAAAACATCACATTGTACTCCGTAAGTACAATTATTATGTGTCAATATAAAAATTCAAAAGGATCTTTAAAAAGAGGCCTGTCTCCTTGTTATGTGGTAGGAGGTCGTCTACTCAGTTTTCACCCAGTTGATTCAGAAACCTTAGGAATTTGGTTTGGGAACAAAAGAAGTATGAAAAAAAAAGACTGAAAGATACATTTTTAAAAAGCTTATTCTCAAGGTTTTTGCTTCTAGTTTCTACCCTGACCTTATTATAGTAACATTTTGGATTTCATATGAGAAAATTTCAGTTTAGTAAAAAAGTAGTGTGGCTCCAAGAATGAAAGCGTGACACACATCCCGAGGAAGACACCACTTAGAAACAGGAGAAACCATTTAGAAACCAGTAAGTTTTTGTGTATTTTGCCAATCACATTACAAACCATTCTAGTCCTAGTTTTTCTGTACTAGAATGCATATTTTGAGTAATTTGAAAGATGAACTTCTAAGTAGAGAAATCAGTATGCATTGGGGGCCTTAGCAACAGGGTTTAAAGTTTTGTTTGGAAATTAGTCAACTGACCATCATTTAAAAAAATTTAAAATACATTCGATACATTTAAAAAATATATAACTTGCATATTTCAAAAAGAAAAAATTACATATTTAAAAAATACAGTATGAAAAAGGTCTGTATGGCCCTCTAGCTCAGGAATTTTTTTTTTTTTTTTTACTTTTATCAGTAAATATTCAGCGTAAGAATTTTAGAAAAAGAGACCAGAATGAGGTTTTTCCATTAGCTACGACAAAAACTGGATAGAACAGCTGGGCCTGATCCAACAGAAACAGTCGTGCCGTATGGGACTTTGTTCTCCTGAAATGATATTCATGATTTCTCAACAGAGAATCCTCTCTGATATTTCACTCACGGCAGTCCAGCATTATAGTGAATTTTTTTACATCTTTCGACTCCTTTTCACACACCATCCTTATTTTCCCTTAATACTTTTTCCATACTCATCCTTAAATTTTGCATACAGTAGCCAATCTTTCCACATATGTATTGTATAAAATTGTCTTTAAAGAAAATCCTTGGGAGGAAAATCAGTGTAATACTTATGAACAAAGAAGCCGTGACTATAATTCCCTTACTGAGATCAAATTGCAACACAAAAATGTAAAATGTTAAGGAAGAATAAAAGATTTACCAACTTTCTGATTTTGGAAATATCTGATCATTCTGACCTAAGAGTTGTGAAATGGTAGTGGGGCCACAGACAACGTATGTGCCTTTTTATTGAGAAACACATTCTTTGTTTTCATGTGTTTCTAGGTCATCTTTATTCTATGACTAAAGATTTTCACAACCTTAGAGACTCAAAACAAATAGCCAGCCCAGAAATTTGAGTCAAATTGTGAGGACGATGAAAAATGAATCAGCAGAGCCTCTGAATGAGGTGTAGAAGAAGCCACCTGTGTGTGTGTGTGTGTGTAACTGTGCCCCAAACTACAAGCCTTAATAATGATTCATGAGTCCATTAATTCCTTTTAGGTCTGAGAGTTAATGGAATAATGATTTTTAATTGAATGCTGAAGATTCTTAAGTCATTTTTAAAAAATAAGCAAGTGCTTAAATCACACAAATAGTTCCGGAAAATGAAGAAGATTTAGGACACAGATTTCATCAGCAATCTCGGACTGGGTAGTTGGAGGTTGGAGGTGAAGAAATTTGTAAGAGTCCACAAATTACTTTCAGAGGCAAAAGTGATACATTAGTGTGACTGTGAGAGACGGATGATGTGATTTAACCTGCCTAATTACCTAATTTATTATTTTCTGAACTACTTGATTAACCTGTAACTTCCGAATAATCGGAAACACGCTTTTAAAGCGCAATTGCCCCATCAACATTTTTTAATTAACACATGTGATCCTAATATTTATATTCACTAGATAAATAATTTGATTTTCCCATTTCCTCAAAGGCCTTGACAGACCAACTAAAATGGATAGCAGAGGAAAACTGGCTGTTTCGGTTCAGGTGCGAAATGACCTCCTCAGGCATTTTTATGATCAAATAGCTCTCCGTCAATACTGTTGCTTATAAAATCTTCAGTTCAAATATTACTGTCAACCATTTCTCTGTGTAAACTTTCCTCAAGTTGCTGTTTATAAACACGCATTTATTCATTATCCCAGTAAACAGCTGACATATTCCGGGTAATACACACCAGACTTACTGATGTCCCTGTTTCCTGGATGTGTCAGAGAAACATTTAGTTTCTCTGAAACAGATACCTCAACTCCTCCTCCCCCTGAAAAGGCACTAATATAAAACATTTCATTGTAGTGAAAATTTGTTTCACTAAATTTTTCTCCTTCCATGGACTTCCCTCTGTCTTTTTTTTTT
>NW_003852429.1:3851335-3855451 GCF_000181295.1 Otolemur garnettii | reverse complement strand
TTTTTTTTTTCTATCCAGTTAGGTCTCACCCATCCTTTGAGAATCAGCTTGAGTTTCCCTCAAGTTCAACTTTTGATTTTAACCGTTTCAACTCATAGTGATCTTGGTGATTGAACCTGAGTTACTCTTTTTGAACTAACCTATATAATTAGTGCACTCGCTTGTGGTTACCTAACTTCCTTGTCAAACATGTCTACAAGTAGGCAACGTCCACGTTAGGGACCCTGGGAAGTACCTTTTGCACAGCACTTAATGAATACACAGCTCTCCAAATCATGTGTTGAATGAAAGAAAGTACGATGACGTGGCCAACCGACCGACAGTGAAGGAAGGAGTCTGACTGGTTGCTCAAAAATCATTAAAGCAGTCAAAGAAGCCGAGGGCTAATGAAATGCAGCATTAGGAACTTAACTTTTCTTCAGTATAACGAACACACAACAGCAACGCTTGACGTCTCAAAAGATCTGGAAGATAATTCTTTTGGAACTGTTTATTGGAAACTTCCCATGCTCAGTGCAATGGAAACTTGATCTGAATTGATTACATATTATTACAGACAAATTGTTATATAGCAGCAACTTCCCCCCAACTTGCATACTTCTCACTGGACAATAGGTTGCAGATACCTCAACGCCTCCTCCCCTGAAAAGGCACTCATGTAAAACCAGGTTACATACATTTTATACCTGGGAAACACAGGTGATGATGACAAACCACAAGATGGGCACTAGGGATCAAAAGAAGGATCCGTTGTCCAGATCTGCTGTATCTAAAAGCACTTACAATGCGGCTCCCATGCAGAAACTTCTCTCACTCTAAACAATGCCTGTCTTGCTCTCCTGGGGCTCACCTGGGCTTGTGTTGCTTAAACTCTGCTCTGTGTCATCCACTCTGTGCAATCTCACTCTCTCACGTAACTCTTGAACCTATCTTTTCACATCCTATTCAGTTCCATTGCTTTATAGCCAAGGAAAATGTCTCTTGGGTAACATTTAACCGACTGCCTCCACCACCGGCAAAAACCGGCCATTTTGGTTTTTTTTTTTAAATAGATAAGCTTGGAAATTGGTTTGGATATGTTGCTGGTTTCTGAATGTCTTAAATGTTATAGTCTGCTAATTAATCTGCTTAGGTATATGACGAGATTATTTCATGGTTTATACTGGTGCAGGTTTCAGGCACAGTTTTGTCCATGTGGCCTTCAAGGAAAGATCCTCGAGGCAAATGTGGCTTCTTGATCTTTGTATGCTGTCCTACAATGTGGCATTTTCCTTTCTGTCACATGATTACATTTATAATTATCTGATTATAGTGCTGTTTTCCCTAGATTGTAACCCCACAGGCACAGGAACTGTGTTGTCCTCTTCACTGCCATATCCATTGTGCCACTGTGAGGGACCAACAGATGCAACGATTGCTGAGTGGATAAACGGGCACTCTGAACTTGAACTTAGATCAAGTCACTCATTTCCAAATACTGATTGAACTGCTTCTGCTTTAGAGACCAAGAAAGAGAATCTGAAATGCCTCAATGGTGTTTTTCTTTAACTACAGTAAATTAATATTTCTTAGATGATAGAAAAACTCCCCTGGCTTACATTTGATGTTTGTGCTTCTTGTATTCCTTGTATTTTTGTGAAAAATATATTGGAGTTTTAGATTATATAATTGAAAAGGAGTCAAGGAAGAATGTAGGGAATGAGAAAAATACAATGAAATACGCGAGAGGATACACACAAAGCGGGGATGACGGAATTTCTGACAATGTAAGCAAGGCTGGACGGGGAGAATGGAAAAAATGTTAATGAAATATGTAAAGGAAAAGAGTTGAGGACATTTTTGACAAGGTAACCTATCAGTCACTTTTTGAGGACATCACTGATGTACTGCATAAAAATAGGCATCTGGCAGCCGAGTGTCCCCATCCTGGTAGGTGGATTTTAACAGATGAGGGGAACAGGAGACTAGGGTCTCATAGCTGGACGTTTTTAATCCTACAGGAGCCAGTGCCAGATGTTCCACCATTTAATGAGGAACATGGCACATCTGGAACACAAGGAGTATATGCTTCCAACATTTAAAAGAAAAAGGAATGTCAAATTCGACCCTGAACGTGAAGAGGCTAGATTTGTTAATCATTTGCTAGCTGGAATATGCACAGTTACATTTTAAATTTGTGCGTACTTTTTTAATACAGGACAACGTGATTTGGCTAAACAGAACACAGTTAATACTTGCGGGGGAAAAAATCCTTAACAACACAGAAATGTGTTGGTATATGACACACATATACCTTAAGAAGGAGATGTCTTAATCTCATCCTCTATCTAGCTTCACCCTGAAAACCGCAATAATTGGTTATCGCCAGGCCTTCTACCTGTAGTTTCAGCTCTCGAGAGGACTGCTTGAACCCAGGAATGTGAAATCAGCCTGGGCAACACAGCAAGACCCTCATCTCTATAAAAGTAAAATAAAAATAGGTAATTGGTCATGAGTGCTTAATAAATGCTAGATGTAGATATCTCTATTTTTATTTCTCTCAGAACTTCTAAAATTCACTGTACATTCTGCCAGTTTTTAAGGATGGCTGAGCCAAGTGACAGCCACAGAAAATGACCCTGATGTGTACAGAAAATATACATTTTATTTCTTTAAATATCAACCCAAAACAGTTTAAAAGGAAAAATACATTAGTCTCTCTGCCTTATTTAAAACTCAAGTGATGATTGTGTATATAGGTAGCTATTAACTCTGGAAAATAATATTTACACATTAAGCTACAATTTCCTCCCCTGCTACACAATTTGTATCTATTTCTAGAAAAAATAATTTCAACACTTTTAGGGGACTATATTTTCCATTATTGCTTGTTTCAATTTTTAGTAGTCATTTGCTTTAATAATCAAAGAAGAAATTATCGAATCTAAAACAATTTAAGAAGTTAAAAATAGAATTTCTTATGCTGTAACTTAAAACTCACATTATGAGGGGATTATTTCTATAAGGACTTAGAGGTTAAGAAAAGTCTGTTTGAATTAAATATCTTCATTCATGTCTATCAGGGGAAACATGTGTTTCATAAGTTTAATGGGAAATATTTTCTCTCTTGAAAGCTCTTTTAAAGCAGTTGATAAGGTTTAAAAAGTTTGGGCATGAAAGGCAAAGCAGAGTCTGTCTCAGGCCGTACCTGTGAGTGCTCACGTTGCATCTTTCAAAATAGTAATACCAGGTTACTTTTCAATAATACTGTCTTTAAGGTGGCAGGTGGAGTTCAGATTCATTATTTGGTTTATTACAGAAAACACAAGATATTGTCTGATTTAAACAACCCCGGAAAACATTGTGGTTTATATAAATGCACTCACCGTTCAATCGATGGTTGTGGCATGGGATGGGAAGAAATACTGAGGGAAAGAAAATACTAAAAATTAAAATACTTTTTCTGTTGCTTCTCTCTTAACTTGAATCAGTTCCCAAGAAAGGCTTCCATTTAATTTAAAGAATTCTTCCGAGTCTAAACACACTGCTAACCAGAATGAAGTGACTCCTGGAGGAAGCATTATGTCTGTAATGTGCCTCTATTTCTGTAACCTATTTACCTCATAAAATCTGACAAATGATGGCACCGCACAGCCTCAAATTCACGCTGGGTTCACACTAAAAACTCTTGTGTGAACATTACTAACAGTATATAGATATATTTTTTGCTCTGAGATGCTGGTGTGGAAGGGTCTCTCTCAAAAAAGAAAGTGGTTTCTCTTAACATTATGGAGGTTATAAACCACTCTCTATGCACTCAGGAACTTTAAAGTATTGCCCAAAGGATGGCTGAGAAATAGGTGTTTCAGAATAAGATTATCATAAATCAAGAACTGGGAGGCCAACTAGAAAACCAAGATAACATATCATTACATGCCAGTTGTTTAAAAAGGTGGAGGGGGCTCCGTTGGAATTTTTATATGTATTCCCAAAGACTATTGCATTAATATAAACTGGTAATCTTGGCTCAGCGCCTGTGGCTCAAGTGGCTAAGGCACCAGCCATGTACACCCAAGGTGGTGGGTTCAAATCCAGCCCGGGCCTGCCAAACAATAATGACGGCTGCAACCAAAACAG
>NW_003852429.1:3845964-3850685 GCF_000181295.1 Otolemur garnettii | reverse complement strand
CAATATATAGGAGTCACACAGAACCAATGGTTTCTCCATTCGGCTTATGACTAAGGGCATGAAGCAAAGTAGTGTTATGACCGAACAAGAACACCCCAATCCAGAAAACCAGAGCAAAACATAAGCAACAGGTACTACAGTTATCTAAAAGAAACCAAAAATTATCAATTCACTGTATTACTGGAGAGGTGGCATCATCACTGTGAGCCTCGGAGCAGGTGTTGTGCTTGTCTCCCGTGCCGGGGACTCTCGGGTACCTAAGAATCATCATCACTGGGTTTGTCTTCCTGTCTAAAGCCTCTACAATTTGTGTGGCTTGCACGTGAACAAGGCACACAATGTTTTCCTTGAACGGGGAAAAAATAAAAGGACTTGCAGAATGTTTACTGAGAATTGTTTCTATGAAAAAGTTGCATCCTGTGTTTTAGAAAATAGATTGAGCTGTTCACCTGCTACCATTGAAAGACTGAAAAAAAAAAAGAAAAAGAAAGTAAGAGAGGCTATATATTTTAGAGATAATGACTTAATTTCAATAAGGAAATTAACCAGTCAGTAAACACTGAAGTGTAAGACCGGTTTTTCTGACTTATTTGAGTCCTTTCTCTACCAGGCACTCATTTCAATATGACATTTGGTTAATTTCTGTTGAAAAACACTTCTGTGGGTGAGTAGAAGCATCAGCTGAGTAACAATAATATTGGATTCAAATTCCATTTGACAAATTTACTGCAAGAGTGTTGAGAAATAGCCTTGCTGGTCATGTGCCTCTGTTCACGCCTGTAATACTCGCAATTTGGGAGGCCAAGGAGAGTGGATTTCATGAATCCAGGAGTTTGAGCAGGCAGAGAGTTAGGATGCTGTCACTGAACTACTAGCCTAGGCCCAGGGCAAGACTCTGTCTCAAAAAACAAAAATATAAAAAAGGAAGAGAAGGGAGAAAGAAGAGAAGGGAAGGAGAAATGGGAAAAGAAAAAGAAAAAGAAAGAAAGAAAAGAGAAAAAAATTTGTCAATATTGAAAAGATCCTACAAAGGGAGCCTGGTCTTTGGATTGTCCTTTCAACTTTATATCAAGTGTAACAAATACTTAACAAATTTATATGGTACACGGAGCTAAAAGTGAGAGACGATATATTTGGCAAACAAACCAGAATCCCTAAAGTACTAAAGCACTTCAAGGTAACAAAATGAGAAGAATTTATTTAAGTTAAATAAGGAAAAATTAGCACTTGTATTCATGCTCAGCGATTTATAGTAAAATCAGAATAGGGAAGATTTTATTTAACAGAGATCCGAAAGAAACCTGGTGCTTTCCGTTGTTGGCAAATTCTATGTGACACCAGACCCCAAATGATGGCCTTAATTTTCTGATACAAATGAAAGAGGCATCAGCAGGCTGTTTCAGATGTTTCTACAGCACTAATAATTTTTAAAAATGTAAATTAAATAAAAATACTTTTTTTTTTTTTTGACAAACTGGCAACAAATAAAAGCATTTGAATAGCCAGCTAGCACTGGCGAAGGTTTGGGCATTTCTTAGACATCGTTCAAGGGCAATATGACAATATGCATTGAAAGCGTTAAAAATGGCTTTGACAGTTGTATTTTACATTTACAAATTCATAGTTAGAAATTTTTCCTAAATATACAGTCCTAAATGTCTTCGAATATTTTTGTACATGATTATCAGAGCGCTGTAGTTAGAATAGCAAACAAAATGCATCTTTACGACTCCGTTAATAGAGAAGAGGCTGAAGAGCTTACAAAGAGCACAGCTCTTTAGGAAAAGTGTACAGATTTTAAGAGCCATTGTTCAATCTAGGTTTTGATTTACAAAAATGAAAAGAGGTTAATGATAGGTTGTTGAGTGAAGGAAGCAGATTAGAGAAGAGGGAAGTCTTTCCTATCTGTCTCTTGAAAGCTCTGTGTACGCACTGCTCTGTAATGCGATGATGTGGTGTGCGCTGTACCTATGAAACGATGCGCTATGTTATGCATGAAAATACTGATTTAAACTAGGAGGGCCAAGCTCTTTCTTTTGTCTTTTATTCCCGGTTAGTTATGTGTGTAAGTAAGTGGCAAAATGGATTTTAAAACAGGCAAAAAGATATTTACAGAATTAAAGGGATCATGTGGGACTTGTTCAATTTCAGATTCATATGAACAAACTAACTTTCATCCCTGATTATTAAATCCGTATGTGCTCATGGAATAGTATTTTTAAAGTTCATGAGGGGTTTGATTAAGACATAGGCTTGTGATTTTCAAGGTGCTGTCACCCACCTTGCTACCCAATAGGCAGGATATCCCCCCTACAATTACTAGTGGAAAGTGTGGGTGGAGTCTCTCACATCCACATTCATTCCAGACCAAGCATCAAGTGTGGCTTATAGAATGCTTCTTCCAGGTCTGAGAATGGCTTGGCATACCCGTCGGGTGTGTATCTGTGTGTATAATACAAATGGTTGATCAACCTGGTGTACATATTTTCAAGACGCAACCCATCAACCGATTTTACATCGTATAGAGACCAAATTCTTAGAGTTCTCCAACTGTTTCATCCCATTGTGTCAAACACCTGGTGATTAGGGCTGTACTTCTGCAGGAAGACTTCACTGAGCAAATCTTTCTAAGACGGATGTGGGATCATGAAGAAAGAGAGTCAGCATATTACACAGCCCAGGTGCACATGCCAACTTAAAGGTAATTTCTCCTGAGGTTCAGATGATATAGAGGTTCATCTATCTCTCAGTAGAGATATACATGAAATATCTATCTATCTATCTATCTTGAAAACCAGAAAAGTAACCTCACAAACATCTCAAATAAAATGGGGAAATCCTTGCTGGCAATGGACTTGGAGCATAAAACACTGCTAAACGTAAAAACATTAGCATCCTTTGCTTTCCTTTGATTTTGATTTCAAGTACATTTTATGCACATGGTAGTGTACCTTGTGAACATGAAAGTCCTAATGCAGGAGGACTAAAAGTGCAGTGCAATAATCAACAGCCACATGGAAATATGGTTATTTTTTACTCATTAATATTATTTTTATATGTTAATGCCTGGTGAAACTCCATCTTTGTATTTCCACTGACAGGTCCATAGTTTAATTTTTCTCCCTTTTGTATCTTTTAAAATGTCCTACTATCATTTCCGGGCTTAATTAAGTAAATTTAACTAACAGGGAACATATGCCTTGCCAGTAATTTTAGATTTCTGCATTATTTAAATTTTTTTCCCAGTCATAGAATAAATGATGGGAAATATAAATCAGCGGTCAAGAAAATGTGCCTTTGTTGTTAGTACTGGAAAGAGAAAATGGCAGAAGGGATGAGGAATTAAGTGGCAGAGAAAAAAAATAAGAAAGGGTTTTCTCCCACAAAAACACAACATTTTTAAGCAAAAAAAAAAAAAATTTAAGGCAAATTCATAACTGAAAACTCCATACTCACTTGTAAGGAAGGTGCTAGCTGTTTAAACAGTCTGGTATCAATTCCTGATAGTTGCTATGCATAGAAATCTTACACATAGATGGGCTTTGAGAACAAAAATAAAAACTGCTCCTGACCCACATTCTACATTTTTGACTAAGAGCCCTAACACTATGGTACTCCTCTGGGTAACAACAAAAGACACTCAGTGTAACAACCCACATGTACCTTTCCTTGATTCAAAACTGGACCCCCAACCCCGTCATTCATCCATCAACAAATATTTACCAATCATGCACGGTAAATAATTTATTCAAGTATAGAAAAGAATGTCCAAGTTCCTTATCTTAATGGCTTATAATACAGGAGACAAGACCCGTACACAGAACGTGTAATGCAAACCTACAGAGCTAAGTATCACAAAGGAGATATGAATAAAGCATCCTCGTGGTTTGGGGAATGGAGAGATTAGTTCCAGTGCAACACAATCATCTACTGTTGGCATAGAAACCATCAGGAACCACTGCAAATATGGGACCCAGCCTGTGGAACCGTGAGCTGCCTCGTTCTGTAAGACAGACAGCCAGCATATGTGAAAACACTTGGGTCACTGAAGCGAGAACTAGTTTTACCGTAATTTTCTCGATTTCCACATGTTTTAGTTTCTCCGCCAGAGCCTTCCCTCGTACGGGACTTTTCTTTCTTTTTTTTTTAAATGCTTCTACAAAATGGCCTGGTCACATCTTCTGGATGTCACTGAATTACCAATTTCTTCAAAACAGGGACATGGATGGATTGTTGGTAGAAATACACACCTTTACAGATCATCCTTAGAGAAAGGCAAGAGGCAGAGATCACTGCTCAGAGGACGGAGTCCATGGGACACAGTAAACTCCCAGGAGAGACAGAAAAGCAGGCGGCAGGTATCAAATGGCAAATCTTTCCTCATGGGGCTGGTGAAAAAGGATACCTTCAACTTCTCACTCTTTTGAAAATTCCAGATGAGGACAAGTGCTCAGCAGAAAGTGGAAGCCTTACTCTCACCCACAAATTCAGCTTTATTACAGAGCCCCACAAACACCCAGGACAGTGTAACCTCAGCAGTATCTACTGCGTGTCAGAAGGAAGGGGGAAAGTCTGTGTTAAAATTCGACAGAAAAGGGTTTTTTGTTCCTTTGATTATAACCATAGCTCCATAAAAATCTCATTTCCTTTGCAAAACTGGTGAATAATATGGTTATTAGATTTGCATTTACTGAGCAGTATATCAACGTGTCTCTAACCAC
>NW_003852429.1:3779725-3845829 GCF_000181295.1 Otolemur garnettii | reverse complement strand
GGGGCCTTGAGAAAGCTGTGTTAGGAATTAAGAACAAGTGAATAGAGAGTATATAAATGTTTGGTGAGTTATCCAAATCAATGCTAACCCATTCCCCTCATTAGGATCTAGAGATTTCAACCATATTTTTTAAAATTAAAAAGTGATATGCAGCATACAAGAAAATGAATATCATAATTTATTTGATGTCATTTTAATGGATTCAATTTACTTTTTTTTCTTTTTGCTAGTGTCAGGTTCAATTGTCGATGATAAGTCTTGGCTATTATTGTAAATATATCTTTTGTGCTCAAAATTACTTACAAAATGCTAATCAGGCTTATTTCCTGCTCAGTCCCATTAACTTAGCCTTTGAAAGCATAGTTCCTAAGATTTAGAGACAGTTTTTGAATAGTCAAGACCTCCCTATGGCACTGGGAAATTAAATTTGGTATCTTGCCTGCTTCTGCAGAATGCTTATTCCATCAGGAGTAATTTACTCTAATTAGGGGCTATGTGTTCTGAAAATATAAGTATTTCTTCCAGGAAAAACTAAATGTCACATAGTTTTTACATTCCTGTTAACTTCAAGAAGAAACTTATGACCAAAGGCAGAATAGAAGAAGGTATTGTACCCCAGAAAAGTCCCAGAGGAGATTTTTGGTCTTCAGATGACAGGGTGATCTAATTAATTGTACATGTTTTAGCAGAAGTGTTCTCCAAGACTAACCTCTCTTCTCTACCTTGCAGGAATTAATGTTTGTTTTAACCTCCCGGACACAAAATGACCTTTTGCCCAGGGACACTACCAAGAGGAAATCTCTTCTGTGTAGAACCTCAGAGATCTGCCGAGAGGGATATCTGTAGTGACCAGTGATGATTGTCCTCTGATGCTTGCTGAATGTATTCAGCAGTCTTGGAAAATAGTCTACTTCATTTGAAATAGAATAAATGACTTCCATATCCCAGATTTATTCTGGGCCTTTAGGACATCCCCATGTAAGATAAACCAGGATGCATAAAATTGAGCCTCCTGGCTAATATCCTCTACTGTATAAATGATTGGAAATGGATCAGCCAAGTACCTTCAGCTTGGAAACACTGTCCCCAAATCATGACTATATTTGCTGGATTCTCTAGTCAGACGCACCTGTTCAAGATGTGCTGAAATGCCTAAAACCAAAGAACAGAAAAACACAAAGGACTTTCTAGTATTGACTGATAAGGTTGAAGATGTGAGGCACTGTCTGTTTTGTTTTGGTGTCGGCTGCTTGCACAGGTCCTGTGACTTACACCACGGGGTTTCTGGATGCACTGCTGCCCATGGCCAGGACCCCTAGTCAGAATGACCTGGTGCCATCATGGAAGTTAGATCTAGTTAAGTTTATTTGTTGGCCAATTACATTTTTAGATGTAGAGGAAAATAACTATGGGTGCTATTGAAATCAACTACAATTTTCTTAGTTCTACACAATGAGTAACCTAAACTGATTACTAAACCTGTAAGTTACATCTGGCTTTATGATCCCAGCCTTTGTGAGATCAATAGGCTGAAATCATTTTAGAAACAAAGATTCAGAAATCATATCATGAAGTTACCAATTTCCCACAGAGGCTCTTTCATTACAGTGGAAGATGTATTTAGAAGGATCATTGAAATGTTGCTATAATTTCTCCCAAATTATCTCTTTACTTTGAAGGTCAATGCAGCCGTCCTCACTGATAAGAGGTGTCAGTGTCAGTGAAGTGTTCAAATCCAAATATTATATAGCACCTAAGAGAGAATTATCTCAAGTTCAGAGTCATGAATAATTCTAGTGGGTGTGATCCCTGAGTTCACAAACGTTCCACCTTTATTTCTCTGATCTCCTATTAATTAAATCATAGCAATTTTATTCTTAAGTGTTAAAATTATTTTTAGGTATATACTTAAATACCAAAGCTACTAATCATTGTGATGCTGAGATCATGCTGGACTATATTTATTCAAGCTCGATTTCATTTGTTGTTTTATGTTTTACTCGGGTGCTCTCCTTCTTGTCATGTGAAATATAACAACATAATTTTTAGTAAGCTAAATGACTATATTGGCAACTAAATGTCAGATTGTACATGGCATACTGGTTGTATTCATCATATTTTAAAATAGATTGCACAAAGTTAGAACATATTCTTGATGGTTTCTGATCCCTAAATAGATAACCCAGTGTCTAAATATTTGGACTCTTCCACTTTGGAAACATGCATTCTTATTATTCTTGAGTTTAAAAAACAGTGAATCATGCATGTATTGCACATCTTGGCACAAATTTGCATAGGCAATTAACTTAGAATGTGATTCAATGTCTCAAAAAATATTTACATAGTAGGTCTAAGTAGAAGCCTGTATTCCATATAAAGTATAATTTGTATGGAATACAAATACAAAACAAAGTATAATTTAAAATTAATCATGCATCAAAACAAAGTATAATTTAAAATTAATCGTGCAATCTCTGCTTTCTCAGATGACACAACGGATTGACTAGAACTGAAGTTTGAGGATCAAGTTTCCAATATTCTGGATTTTATTAGAAAAAATAGTTTTTGGATAAAAGTAAGAGCATACCTAAAAACAACAGAGATACTCAACATAGCAAGGTATGAATATCAAGCTATCTATAAAAGTCACAGCATGCCTGCCCGTCAATGTTAAAAGAGGCTTGTAATCACACAGAAATCATCCCATGAAGGAGAAACCAGGTTCAATTTTAAAAGGTAGTCCACTTCCTCCCTCTTCTGCTACTCATCATTCAGGGTACAGCTAAACCAAATTCTGCAACATCAGAATAAAATTTTATTACCATAAGTCAGAATTTCTCAAATCAATTTTATGCTGCAAAACTTAACTAGGAAGCAGCCACTGGGATCTCCACTGTCAACAGCCACTGGGCCTGTTTCCTCCAGATATAAAGAAACTTCAGCAATCCTACACCCACCACCACGGCCTGGCCAAGCTCTTTGTGACGCTTTAGCATTCAAGTTTGGATTGTTGTCACCTTTCCACCACATGCTTTGTCCTTCCAGCAGGTCTTCCCATTATTCCAGCCACTTTCTTTGAAGTACAAAACAAGACCACATTGTAAAAGCCATAAGAAGGGTTAGAATGGAATATATTGTTACTGACAGATAGGAACACATCTGCCAACTTAAACATGGCCCCAAACATTGGCACAGCGACCATCAATTTATTTAAGTTCAGTTCAGTATTTTATTCACTTAGTGAGAAAGCACAAGGACGTCCCAATTAAAAGAACTGTGCAGAGCCTTCCATGTGTTCTTACCAATGAAACCACGACTTTCTCATGACTCTAGGTCAACTGAGCTGTGAATACACCAACCAGAGCATCACTGGCAGCAACCTCATCTCTCTTCATGCATATCCGGTAGATCACTTGTTTTTTTCCTCTCCTTTTTACTTACTATTACCTTTCTATCTTTCCCCAAAACTAGTCCACTTAAGCACTTTGCTTCCCGTTTCATGTTCCTATAGCAGTCTGATAGTGCTTCATGTTTGCTGTTATTTTACAATTTTAAAAGTTCCAATAGTACTACATTACCACTGGTAGTGCAGTCCCAAGGTAAGAAAGTTGCTATTGAAGATAGTAATTTGGATTATATCACGCACGTATTGATAATTTCTTATATTTTACCAAGGAGGACACTTACATGAAGTCTAATGCATATCTACGTTGGGTAGGCATACCTTCATTCGAAACATTAATAATAAAAGGAACACTGTCTTCATTATGTAGAGCTGGCTAATAATGAAAAAGAGAAATACATCACAGAGACGCAGTTTAGATCCATATTCTTATTCAAAATCATGCTATGAACTTTCTTTCTTTAACTGTTTCTTAACCACTTTGAGCCTTCTCGCCATTTTGCTCGTCTCCTAATTTTGACCTGCTATGGTTTTGCTATATTTTGCTATTTGCTGTGGTTTTGATTTATTGAATCTACGATGACAGGGGCTTAGATCCACTTTGTTGTAAATAACGCGGCTCTCTATGAATAAACATATACATGTATTACTTAGTTACTCATTCAAAGATATTAAACACAGTATAAGATAAAACTATTTTATAGTTTTATTAACTATAGGTACATAAGTTACTATTTCCAAAGTTACTTATGTATATATAAAATATATGCAAACATTTACAAAGTATGGGCTAAAGTTGAGTTGTTATATATAAAATCCATAGCTGAAGACACTGAAGGTTTTGGTCAGCTTGGAGTATCTGTCTGTGAATAGGTACCCGGCATATGGCAGGTGCCCAATCAATGTTTTTCTTCTAAGATGAGATGCAGCTGAATTACTCAAGTAGTTAAGAGCATTATTCCTAGTGGGCGTCATTAGAAAAAATTCTGAAATGGAAATAACATCTCAGCTGGACCTTGACACATAAATTCATTCTAAGGTGAAGTGTTTCCTCTTTTCCCATAGAATTTTGTTTTTAATCTGTATCATAGCAGTGGGCTTACTATATTTTAATGTATTTCTTTGCGTAGAAAATGCAGAATGTAAACCTATCAATCGCAGCTCGTGTTTGATTAAGTACTTTAGACCTACCATGTATACATTTCCTCCAACTACAGATAACTTTTCCAGTCATGTTTTAAGTAATCTTGGACCTTTATCTTTATAAGCTGCTATTCCTCAAAGAAAAGCATCATAAAATTTATTTTATAACTTTACTAAAAATTTCACATTCAAAGGAGGCACATTCCTTGAGGATTTGGGGAGATTTATTATTTTGCCCTGAAAGGAAACTATACTTTTACATGACATTTAAAAGTGATTGCTTTAGTAACATGCTTTCAAAATTTTTACCCTGAAGGAAGTTACTGCAATGTCATTTACAAATATAGTTGGGATTTTGGAAGATTATTTTTTTAAAATATCCATACACACGCACCTACAAATCTCTGCAACATCAGTATTCAATACTAATTCAACTTAAACAATGCTTGCCATGGGGCTGTCAAAAGCAGCTTATTAATAAAGACTGCATTATGCATGTTTGAGTTAGAACATAGATGTTAAGCTTTATATCAGAGTTTACGAATGTGTTGAGTTCTGGGGAAGAAGTCTGGACTATTTTGCCACTTGCTATACCTTGTCACTTATCCTTATCCATCTCACTTGTTTGGGGCTTCAAAGAACTTAGAGGTGGGGAAGTATTAATGAGTGTTTGCTCTATCAGGCTAAATGTTAGATGCTGGGCATTGAAGGATTAAAAAGCCCTTGAAGAGCTTAGAGCCTAATGAGGAAAACAGATAGATAAACAGACAATTATACTACAGCCCATTAACCATGTTGGCAGAGTGTAAATTAATAGAGCCACTCTTCAGGGCAATTGGGTAACGTAAAAGCTGCAGGAAGTTGCATCCCCTTTGATCCAGCAGGCTTCCTTCAGGACGTCCAGACATTTATCTTGGAGGGTTCCGTTTCCTTGCTCTGTTTTCTGTCGTTTTACTATGATCGTGCATTACTTTTGCTCTCCGACAAAAAGTTCTTAGGCTTGGAAATGGAGTCATGCGTGTCGGACAGAGAAGACCAGAAAGGCAGATGAGACCGCCGTGAGACTGTGGCAACCTTACAAAACCCTTGGAGGAATCCGGGTTTTATTCAAGGAAGGAAGGAGGAAGAAAGTATGAGAGATTCAAGGCACTGGGAAGAAAACTCCAGGCAGATGTGAGATAAAGACACACGTATCGAAGCCATTTCTTAGAGGCCTGCCGACCCTGGGATAGATGACTGAAAATCAACATTCCAGACTAAAGTGCCTGCCCCAGTAAGTCTGTCCAAGATTAACTTTTGCATAAGGTTTTTGGTAATTCTCTACATGTGGCCAGAGAGGACTGGTTTACCTGCCAATTTAGCCAAACATTAAGTTTAGTTTAAGACAGAACAGCACTTTTAAGCCTACAGTCTTTAGGCTGATAATGACCCTGTATTATCTCATGCCATTTAATTTTTGGCCATCAGCTTCCAATGCAATTCAGATTTTCTTTTTCCTTTTCCTTTTTTTTTTTTTTTTTCCCAACGTGACTAGATAGCATGTGCTCAGAAGCAGGCAGAAGCAGGGGAAAGATGTTACTCTTTAGTTTTACAACTCTTTTCACCAAAAATCTTTTGTCTGTTATTAAATGTGAGCCCCATCATTACATAGAAGTAATTACATTGAAATTGTTTTCCAGGGTCCTGACAAGGACTTAAATAAAACCTGGAAAATGAAAATCCAAAGGGAAAAAGAGATGGTCACAGGGGGCCTTGCTCACCAGCAAACTTATAGCACCTGCACCCACATTCTACGCAGACTCTCAAGGTGGGGAACATGAACTTCTAGTGGGATCGTCAAAGAACAGCGAAGCAGCAGGGGAGGATGTTAGGCTTGCTCCGCCCAGAACTGACAAGCTGGTAGCTCTGGGGCTAAACAGCTTTGGATTTTGATCCTGTTGACCTCCTCTTCCATCTTGAAATGTCTTCCTTTTTAGGCTTGAAAGATACACGTTTCGTCTTTCTTGCTTTTTGTGATGACGCTTCTGGTTCCCACTTATTGAGAAACTCTTTCAACTTGTCTGCTCTGGACCTTCCTTCACGTTTCTTCTTTCTCTCCTTCAACCTCTGTTCTTGCTTTTCCTAACTCTGCCCTTTCTACATGTATTTTCGTCCAAGATTGCATCCCTGGGTGGTGCCTGTGGTCAAAGGAGTAGGGCACCAGCCTGATATGCCAGAGGTAGTGGGTTCAAACCCAGCCCTGGCCAAAAACTGCAAAAAAAAAAAAAAAAGATTGCATCCCTGCCTACCTTGATCAGTTGACCAGTTTGTGCTGATATAACAAAGTACCACAGACTGAGTAATTTATAAACAATAGAAAATTATTCCTCACAGTTCTGGAGGAATAAATGTCAAGGCACCAGTAGGTTCAGTGTTTGGTGAGGGCCTCAGTCTCTGCTTCCAAGATGCTGCCTTGAGGGCTGTGTCCTCCCGTGGAAAAAGAGATAAAGGGGAGGAGTGAACATTCTCTGTATATGGCCAAAGAGCAGAAAAGCCCCACAGGCTGAACTCACGCCCTTAAGCCCCTTTTCAAGGGCACTAAGCCCACTGATGAGGCCACAGCCCTTATGGCCTAATAATACCTATAGGCCCCATGTCTTAATAACATTTTGCTGGGGATTAAGTTTCTACGAGAGGTTTGGAGGGGACCCAAACATTCAAACCAAAGTCATAGTACTGTTTCTCTTTTCATCTCTCCTTTTACTCTCTATGCAAACTCATTCATTCCAAAGCTGTCACAACCAGCACCCTTTCTAGACAAATATTACATATTATTTCCAGCATCCGCACCGTCCTACAGATAAACGCTTATATTTCCATCTGTCTATGAGACAACTTTAAAACTTAACTGCCTCTCAAACCAAATTTACAATGTTCTCTTTGACACCAAGTCCACCTTCTGACTTTTCCATTTATTATTGTTACCGCAGTTCCTCAAGTCACCCAGAATCATGGGTAGGTGTCATCGCCCCCTGCTACTCTGTCTCTACCAATGAAATCAACTCCCAGGATTCTAGCACAGACGACAAAGTAAAGAGGGCACATTTATTATCTCTCTCAGCTGCCACAAACCCTAAATTTATAACTCTTCTAACAAAATTAGAACTCCTAGTGATTACAGAAAATAGAACTTTGTCTTTGAGCTACTGATTGTTACGGACCATTACGGACAAACTTGATTAAGCATTTGTTGAATTATAGACACTAAAAGATTGAATGTCTTAACATAAATTTTGGGGATTTAAGACTCTATCATACACTAACTCACTAAGTAAAGAAAAATAATGTTCCCAACTTCTTTGACATAGGAATTTGAAAGCTGAATATATTTGAAAATTATGTAAGATTGTTCTCTATTTGTGTGTATTAGATTTCCTTATAATATGTTTAAGTGGCCTAAATTTTTTAAAAAGGGCAATTTAAAAAATATTTACAGTGGTTTTATTCACCATGCCCCCCAAATACTTCCATGGATCACAACTTATGTTCTAGGTCTATGCCTCTTCCTTGAGATCTAGTTCACTGATTACACAGTTCATCAGATCATGTTATGATGCTTATGTGTAAATAGGTACTACTTATATGTGTTGATGTAATTAATTCCTATTTGTGCTATTAAATGTATCCATCAGTGATCTATACCAAAAATTAGAATGCTAAAAATATATTCAGTCCGCAGTGTTTTAGTTAGTTGATATATTTCTAGTGCCTATGGAATCAATTTTATGCAATGTTAGTTACATTTCCTTCAGGAATACATGCCCACTCCTACAATTTGTCATATTGAGGATGGGGTGATGTCGACTTCCCCTTAAGTGCAAAGTTTACAGCAATGCCCAAACCCACCAATTGAGACTCTGTTGGAAACGAGCTCCAGTGGAGAGAAAGTAGAAGAGCCAGAAGATGATCTTCAGTGTTAAGACATGTGTAACCCAAGTTCTGGGGGCCTGAAACTGGGTGACACATGCAGAGAAGATGGTTCTCTAAGAAAGATAGTGAAATATTATACAAGAATCCTTCACTTTGTGTTTACTATGACAGCAAAACACATTTGCTGATTTTGACTAAAATAATCTCCTAAAATAAAAAGAGAAAGAGAGAGAAAAGAAAAAAAAAATTCTTCTTAGAAAAAAACTCTAGAAAAAAGAATTCCTTTTCTTTTAAGAGAGGGATAGAAGCAAATTGGTTGGACTAAAAGTTAAGTCAATTTTCAGCAACTGCCGGCTTCTAACAGCCATGTGAGAATATCAAAAATAAATCTTCAGATGGGAAAGAAGTTAAGAGAGATAAGTATTAACTCATTTCAAACCTCTCATTTTTAGGCAACAAAAGCATTTCTTCAATGGCCACTGTAAGCCAGACCACCTGTCCTTCCCCTGGGGGAACAAGGACACAGTCTCGTGAGGGGTGTGCTTAGAGGGAGGAGCTAATTTCAAATGTCACATATGTGGGGAGGCTATTTTCTTTTGTGTCATTATCTAACATAAGCAATAAAGTATTGCTTACAGTTGCTTAAGACAAAAATTAGGCTTTTTTTCAGGTTCACATATCAAGTTTGCCATTTTTCTGCACAGACAAGGCTTTCGTAAAAAGTAACAATATAATTAATCCTTCTTCCCTCTGCTTTAAGCAATGCAGAGCAGGAGTGCACCCAGTACTTTACCATAACACACAAGTATTATGCCAGCTTCTGTTGTAAGTCCCATTAATTCTAGCCGAGATAAGCCGTTGGTCTGATGTCTGAGGTCTCTGAAAGCGATGCTTCCATGCTGACGCTTACCCCTGGCCAGGTCTCACTATCGGTCAGCTCTTGCCTCTAGCACCTCAATCCTGCAGACTAGCTTTGACATTAAATTCATTTTAATTACATGCATGAGGTTTCTTAGAAAGATGTTATTAATTTTGACACCGGCTTTCCTCACAAGACACATTCAGTACTTCCACTGGGTCCCAGGCTGGGGAAGGAACTCGTCCTTCGTTCCCATAGCTTGTCTCTTTCTCCACGGCGCTGCCACTACTGGGTTCCCTGAATGGCCTTGTTCCTAGCAGGAGGCAGATGATTAGCTCGAATCTCTCTCCCAGGCGGCATGAATCATTTATTGGGCACCTGCCAGGTGTCACACACTATGCTAACTGCTCTCTCCCTGTACCGTCTCATTCATGCTATAGATAGTTACGAAGCCACCGTCTGTGCCAGGTGCTCCTCTCAGAACAGAAACTCAGTATGGAGCACAGTATGGTCCCTTTCCTCAGGGACCTGCTTTATCTTATCTTAGTGCACAGGAGGCAGGGTAATTAAAAGAGGTGGGCTGGAAGAGATGACTGATCACAATTTTACACAGCTCTGGAACTTCTCACAATTTTACACACCTCTGGAATGACTGACCACAATGTTGCACACCTCTGGAATGACTGATTATAGTTTCACACACCACTGGCTTATTATATTTGATCCCACAATACATTGTTGCTGACACAAGATAAGGTGCTTTTGAAAAAGTTATTATGAAGATCGTGGTGGTGATCTTGATCAAATTTAATTGCAACAGTCAGGTGACAACGTCTTTTGAGATACTTATGAGAAGAGTCATTTAAATAGACCTTTATGGGGGGGGTGGTTATAAAAACAAGTAAAACTGGGTGTTGAGAAAAGGAGACAGTGGATCAGGATAGTTTAATGGAGTAGTCTTGGAATATAAAATGGAATTTTAGGCCCAGTGCAGTGTATGTTTGGATTCTGGAGGGAGCTTCATCAATCTTGAAACCTCTATTTTATTCTGATGTACTCTGGAATATTTAATATGGAAAAAATCCCCACACTCTTAAATTTAGTCAATTAATCAATTAACTCACTTATCCCCACTCTCTCTTTTCAGAACATCCTATAATCTATAAGTCAGAGGTACAACCGTAGCACAGGCCTAAATCTTTGCCCTCCTGAACTGCTGAATATGGGGCGGAGCAGTGGAGATGGAAAGATTCGGTCACACTGAGGACACGTTTGAAGGCAGAGATAACAGGAATTACCCGTGGACCGAGTCTTCACAATGAAAGGACAGTGGATGATAAAGACTCAGCAGAAATAAGGGATGGCCAAGGTGAGAACCGGCTGGGAAAAGGGGAAAAACCTGAAGAGGCTTGAGAACCTTGTTTGTACATAGAGACTCTCTATTCAATAATATGCTCTGTTCATTACGCTCATGAAATACTGCAGATTCTTGCATCTCAAGCTCCAGGTCCCTGTGCAGTGAGGTCTCTCAACCAGGGTGGGGCTGCCAGGCTGGCTCAGACGACTATGGACTGTGGAGGCTGCCTGTGCTTCCCTGGTCTCCGCCCCAATGATGGATATCTCATCCTTCCAGATATAAGGTCCAGAAATGTCTCCGAACATTGTCACTTGTCCTCTGGGGGGGACAAAATCCCCCTAGTTGAGAACCACTGAGAATATCAGTCAGGAGAGGGAACTTCTCCAGTCCAAGGACAATTGTCTCCTCTGATTGTAACAGAGATTAGCTGCCAGTCATCCTCCCGCCACATCAAACAGAAATGAAATATTGCCATTACCTGTGACTGCCAATATACTGTAAGTCGGAAAAAGAAAGACATTAACAAAGCTTAACCTTTGGCCAACAGGAATAAACACAGTTCAGTAACTATTTACATAAGTGGGTGACAATGTAACATCCTCCACTGATCTAAAACAAAACAAACAAACCACACAATGTGTCCTTTTGTCCTTTAAAAAAATGGCAAAGTATAAATTTTTCACAAACGGTTGGATTTTCTACTAAATTTTATTTTATTAGTGGTCCACGTGAAGCTACAATGTTGCAACTTTTTTGAATTTATCTCAGTGCAGGGCTTTGAGAAACAGTGGAGCATTTTGGCATAAAGCTATGTTTTCAGATTTTGAAAAAAATTCTAAAATTCCATTGCTTTTTGGTATTTAAAAAAATCTAAGTGACTGCTTATGGCAGGCAGAACAATAGATCCCCATTTTTTTCTGAATATCCATGTCTTAATCCTTAGAATCTACTGATAAATATTGTTGCATGACAAAATAATTTCTGCAGATGTGAATAAATTAAGGATCCTGGGATGAAGAGCTTCTCAAGGATTGTCAGGGTTGGCTCGATGTAATCAGAGAACCTTTAAATGATGCCAGAAGTGAGAACGGAGACTGTCGGAGGGAGACTTGACTGCTGCTGGCTATGAAGATGGCAGAGAGTCCAGAGCCCAGCAGCTGCACAGGCAAAGAAATGGACTGTCCCCCCAATTTTTTGGCATCGGGGACCAGTTTAATGGGAGACAGTTTTTCCATGGACCAGATGGGGAGCAAGGGTAGGAAATGATTTGGGGATGATTCAAGTGAATTGCATTTATTGTGTACTTTATTATTATTACATTATAATATATAGTGAAATGAACAACTCATCATACTACAGAATCTATGGGAGCCCTTGGCTTGTTTTCCTGAAACGAGATGGTCCAAGCATTAGCATCATTGCCTCAGCTCCAGCATCAGATCATCAGGCATTAGATACTTAAAAGGAGGACACAGCCTCTATCACCGGCCTGCGTGGTTTGCAGTGGGGCCCAGTCCTGTGAGAATCTAATGCCATGGCTGATCTGAGAGGAGGTGGAGCTCAAGCCGTGATGGAAGCAACGTGAGGGGCTGTAAGTACAGATGAAGCTTTGCTCACTTGCCACTGTTCACCTGCTGCCGTGTGGGGCTTGAGAAGGGTGTGCTGGAGACCACAGGCCTCCAGCCTCGGGAAAGACCCGGCACTGGGAATAGCTTGATTCCTTGATTGAGCTTACCCCAGTAAGACCCATTGTGGACTTCTGACCTTTAGCTTTCTAAAAGAATAAATCTGTGTTATTTTCAGTCACAACATGGGTGGTAATTTATCATAATACTAACAGAAACCTAGTACATTGCTTTATACAAATACATGTTATAAACTACTCCTTACTATAAGGTTGCAATTATTGGCTATAATGACTGTTCTTTTGATTAACTGTTGTTTCAGAGTTTAGTGGATACTAAGAAGCCAAGAAAAATCCATTTGAGTATTTTCACTCCTAAGTGTTTTTTACTGGCAGGTTTTAACTTCCAAATGGTATTTTGTTCTCACATACCTTCAAAACATCTTCAGGAAGCATCAGGGTACTATTGAAATTTCCTCAATGACAAATAATCTCTTTTGATATTTCAAAAAAGGCTTTTATGTAAATAATGTCAGAGTCGTGAAAAATAGCATTGAGCACTTGTATTTGATTCAAAGATCATAAATTTGAATACATGAATTCATATAAATTAGCAATCAGTCTAAAACTTGTTTTATTTATTCCTTTTCTTCCCTCTTATCTCGAAAAATAGAAATGACATTAATCAAAAAATAAATGCAGTGAGAATGAAATGCAAAAAATCATCTTCATTAATATACTTGTGGTGAAATTTCAAGTACACGAGGAAAACAAGAAGTCTAACATTCCGATCTCCGCTGCCACAATTTGGGGGAATTTTTCTTTTTTGCTTTCCCTCACTAAGACTGATCCTTTTTTGGAAATTCAGAGGATATCCTTGTACTGGTATCACCAACTTACAGTAATAATAAGCAAAAATCAGTGGTTTCTATAAGGGAAAAATGTTAAAATGTCATAATCTTATCAATTACATTTGGATTAAAAAATGAAACTCACTGAAGATGTGTTATGAACAACTGACTTCCAAATCTGTTCTGATATGTGGAGCTTTGGCATAAACGTGTCTGACACCAAAATTTACTCTACAGTGAAGTGTTATTGTGAAATTCTGGCTCCGTGTTTAGTCTGGTGTTGCCCAGAGACTTCAGGAAAAGGCAACGTGCACAGATAAAATGGGTTCCTTTCAGGGCAACTGATTATCATCCTCTATGAAGTCAGTACAGTTTAATAAACTAGAATTGTGGTATTTTTGATCTGTGTTTTATTACCTTAGAGGGCTAAGGGGAATAGGATTAATAGGCCGAGTTCAAAGCGAGGGAATTTACAAACAGTATCTCATTACTCCTCACACCACTTCCTTGAGATAGGCCTTGGTAACCTCTCTCTCTAGTTGAAAAACCTGGAGCTGTGTGTATTTAAATAACTGACCAAAGGTCGGACGACTAGTAAGTGACAAAGTCAGATTTCACAGAGAATGTGGACTCACTCAGGCGTCTCTGATGCCAGGGCATGCATCCCCTGTTCAAACGTGTGCCTCCCGTTACTCCATTTCTTCCCCATGTGAGAGACGTGGAGCACAGCTGCCGAATGATTAATGAGGCCACACAAAACCTAACCTCAGACTAGCAATGAAGGATTTTAACTGTCCTGATTTTGCTTAGCAAGAAAAAAATAGCTGAAATGCAGAGTAAGAAATATTAAAGTCATGCAACATAGGCCACTCTACTCACTGCACTGAGAAGTCCTCAGACAGCCTAATACAGCAGCGTTAATGTTTGATCACAGGAAACTCAAATATTAATGGTTTAAATGTTTTTATTCAGCAAGTCTAGGAATTTTAAAATGTAGCCACAAAATCATTGATGTGATTCCCATAGGAAAGTGGAGACCAATTTCTGTCCCCTTGAACTTGACTACAACTTGCATTTGAGGACTACAGTGAGGCAGAGGTGATAGTATCTATCTCCTAAAGCGAGGCTGGAAAAGGTGCTGGAGTTTCTGCCTGTCTCTTTCTCTGGACCCTCACCTTTGGAACCAGGAACGGCATTGTAAGGAAACCCAGGCCACGCTCATGTCTAAAAGGCCACTGACATCCCAGCTAGTCACCAGCATCAGCCTCCAGATGTGGGAGTGAAAGAGCCTCTGATGGTTCCACCTCATTGCACTCCAACTGCCCCGGTGAAGGACATCAAATAAAGCCGAACCCAGCTGTCCCTGTGAGCCCCGCTCACATGGAAGACTCACATGAAAAATAGATACTGTTCTTCCATATGGTACGTTCATCAGTTTGCTAAGGTTGCCGTAACAATAGACTTTTTTTTCTCCAATGTGTTGGGGCTAGAAGTTCAAGATCCAGGTGTGAGCAGGGCTGGTTTCATTCTGAGGCCTCTCATCTTGGCTTGCAGATTCCATCTCCTCCTTCCCTGTTCAATGGTCTAACCTTGAGAGTGTGTGTGTGTTTCCATACTAATCCCTTCTTCTCAAACTGGCATCACTCATATTGGATTAGGGCCTACTCTAACAACTCCTTTGCCTATCTTAATATGATCCTTTCCCCAAATATAGTCACATTCCGAAGTACTGGGACTTGGGAATTCAGTATATGAATTTTGGTGATACACAGTTCAGCCCAGGACAGTAAGATTCAAGGTGCCTTGTTATGCAGTGATGTCTGTATATAACTAGGAAAACAATCCTACCATTTTACAGCCAAAACAAGCCAAATTTATATTCTCTGGCATATTGAAATAGCAGACATATTAAAGTCAGTAGCACACAAGACAATTATTGGAAAAGTAAATAGTGGAGGTTAGTATTTGTACTTAGTATCTGCAGCAGTGGTATACAGCCTCTTAAAAAATAACAAGAAGGATGAAGGGGGACGAGACGTGCCTGGGAACCACTGAGTACTAGGCATTTGGATCTCGGCTCACCCTTACAAAACTAGACGAAGAAGTACTATCACCTGTGGGTAACAGTCAAGACTACCTAAGGCTATGGGAAGGGAGAAGGCAGAGAATATGAAGATTGTGGTGTTCCAAAACCTTAGACGATCAGGATGCTTCCCATGGGAGGCTGTAATGAATTCAAATCCTGAGACTTCCAAACATTTTTGATCTTGAGAAAATGACTTGTCTAAAAAGCGAGATAAGGCTGAGGGAAGGCCGAGCTGAGATTTGTTGTAACTGCTATCTCCTGCCCTAGGGTGCTGTGTTCCTTTCACCGGAATTACTTTCTTTTTGTTTATGTTTTGATTTATTTGTTTAAGGGGTGTGTCTCTAGATTGCCCAGGCTGGTCTCCCACTCTGGTGCTTGAGTGATCCTCCCAATTCAACTGCCTACTCGGTGGCCTCTTTTAAAGGAACATTATTTTAAAACTATTTGGAGAAGATATAGGCAGAATGTGATCACGTACTTATCTCTTCTATTCCTCTATTGATTTGTACTGAAAAATTACAAAATCGTATCACCCATTAGAAAGAACATGTTTACAGAGGATTTCTGGATTAGGGTGTAGAAAATACCCCTCAGCTAAATAATATCCCAGGGAAATTACCTGTTCACCTGTTAAAATTACTCTATATTTGAAGTAGTTAGATGCTGGACCATTCATGAAAGTGTGTTATGTTGCCAAGAAATCATAGGAAAGTGAGGCCAGGCATGAATTAGGAGGTGACGGCAATACAATCTTAAGTGAACTCTTTAAGAAGCTTTTGTAATGCTCAAGGAACAGTTGACAACAGCACCAAGCAGAGAAAGGACTGGATCTTAGTTCTACATCATAGGATTGAAGCCTGATATTATGATGTTTGGAAAAGATTTTGTTTTTCATGACTCTCTTTCTCAGCAGTGACAGCCTTAGGAGGTGGCAGAGGCACCCACCAGATAGGCATTGACCACTGCTGAGAACAGTGGATAAGTTATTTGGACTACAGACACACGCTCTGTCTCCGTGCAACACCTCAGTCACCACTGAGAGAAATCGTCTTCTCCAAGGCCATCTGTGTTCAACCCTGTCTTTCCCTTTAGAAGTGAAGCTGGCACCACACCAATGTGGGAAACCCTTCCCACCCAGGGCTGGAGAAGGAGAGAGACAGGAAACTGATGATGTACCGTGTTAAAGGGCATCGATGCATGTGGCTACATCACTTAGTTACACGGGTATATTAAGAGGAGTACGATTTCCTAAGGTCCTATACCCTGACCCCAAGTGAAGTTTTTAAAATAACGCAAGAAGGATGCCTTTTTCAGTTGAGCATTTTTTAACCATGTTGCCTCCCACCCTGTAGTCAACAGAACCTGTGGGCTGTGACAAAGAAAATTAGGGAGAAATATCTGTTGTAGTGTTTCTGTTGTTGTCCAGAGCAGGTATCACTCATATTCAGAAGAGGGTCTAGTTAGGTTGAAATTCTAAATCAATATATTATCTTTACCTTGGTTTTTGTTTGGTGTGGTTTGTTTGCTTGCCTCTCAAATAACAGTATGCAAAATCCTCCTCAGCAACGTGTAGGTAAGATAAATACTGCTGGGTAGGACCAGATATTTGCCCAGGGATTTCTTTCTCAGTTTGGTGGTGACAGAGAGATAGGCACAGACAGAAAAAGACAGACAGAGAGACACATAAAGAGACAGAGAAATATACAAAGAGAGATCGAGAAAAGGAAGCAGAGAGAGAACTTTACATACATCCTGGAATACAGTTAATTCCTTCCTTTCGTCCAAGATATCCTAAGTTAAGAGGTTGCTCATGAGAGACAGAACATGCCACTACGATTTTCTAGATGAAAATGCACATTTAAATGAGGCAACGCCTGTGGTTCAAAGGAGTAAGGTGCCTGGCACCACATGCCGGAGGTGGTGGGTTCAAACCCAGCCCCGGCCAAAAACTGCAAAAAAACAAACAACAAAAGAAAATGCACATTTAAATGATACTGTAAGTCAAATTATTCATTTATTTTATAATTTTATTATTAATTATAAATAAATAATGTGCATTAGCTATTATAATTACTAATGCAAATATGATTAACTTGCTAAAAAATCATAATGGGCTATAACTATGCAAGCAGAAATCTTAAAATTTATAAGACAGACTATGAAAGTTTAGGGTCTAATTCCAAATATTCAAGTGAGAAAGAACCCAACCAACACCACGGAAAAAGCACAAAATGGGGTTCAGCAAGGAACAAAGCCAGTAAATTCAATGTTTACAAACATGCTAAGTGGGCACCACAGAAGCACCACAGAAGCAGCACTGTAGTCTAGACCCAAAACATTATTGGCCAGACTTTAAGCATTTCTGAAGTCTCCTTCAACTGTGGAAACATTCTTCATTTGCTCCCACTCCCCAGAAAATCCCTGGAAGCTTTGCCTGAGCGATTTCCGGAGTAACATCAGGGACTTGGTCCCAGTTTCCGGGTTTCTAATGTGAGGGGCAGAGGCCTAACAATACGCTGGCTCCTCTCTGGGTCACTCTTGTTTGCATCATAGAACGCTTCAAAGTCATACAGGCTCTGCTTGGCCCAGCAAGAAAGGCTTGGATTCTGTAGACGCTTATTCTCAAGAAAAGTGGAAGACTGGAAGGAATGATTATTATTTAAGATTCAAGAATGAAGTTCCTGCATGTCTGAGAATACAGTGCATACAAGTTGTGGTTCTGGGACTAGAGGGATGGGTAAGACACAGATTGAAGCATCTTCTACAGCTCACAGTGCAGTAGGAGAGGCAAACAGGGACAACAGTGACATCACCGGTCGATGCTCTGTTAAGGTGTTGACTCATTCTACTGGGGACACCTTGGCAAAGGTTTGGAGAAGAGTTTACACAAGTGGAAGACCTATGCTCTCCTGGGAACTTACTGCAGGTCTGGTATGGTTCTGAATGCTTTCTAATCATTCTTAGTTTCTCCTCTCAATGAATTATGAAGAGGGAAATATTATTATTTCCATTTAGAGAAGAGGAAATTGGTCTGGGAGCTATTAAGTGACTTGTCCCATCACTGAAGAATGGCAAAGTCTACCCTTAGACCCACACGTGCTGGGCTCATGGGGTGTCACATTCTACCTCGATGTCAGAGGGGTCTCAAAGAACAAACAGGATTTCTCAAGCAGCTCACGAGATACCCCAAGTTTTCTACAAAGGGTTTTCTATAACAGAAAGGTACCACACAACACAGTTGCCCAGAGACACTTCACCACAATATAAGTCAAGTTGTTTCAGGAATTGGAGATATTCTGGAAAAGCTCCATGTATATTAAATTTTGGGAAATGGCCTCACTTTATCAAAAAAATCAACTTTATAGAGATCTTCCCTAACCACTAGCCCTGGGAGGGCACAGGACTGGCTTTGTGCTAGTCTAAATAAGCTTTGTTTTCATTAGCTCTTCAAGTCAGAAGGCCTAATCCCGCAGGCCTCCTGAGGGAGTCCTGGCCTCTCCACTCAGCATAGTATCTCTGAGTCTCATTCCTGTCAAACCAGCTATCAGCATGTTGTTCCTTATTCCTACTGGGTAGTATTCCTTTGCATGGCTCAACTACATGTTTACCATTCTTCTATTGAGGGACAGTTGGGTTGTTGCTAGTTTTTGGCTAAAAATCAGATTAAGATTACTTTCAAGGAACAATACAGTAGTCACTCTTTAGGAATGTGCTCTGATAAATGCCTCCTTTATTTACCTGCTTTCTCAAGTTTGCAGAGCCCAGGATATTTTGGTATTAGGCACAATAGACCCCCTTGGTTCTGGCTTCAAGGACTCTGTGCCCCTCCTCATTGAGTACACGTAAATGTTGACTCACATCCTCTATTTCTGCACAGCTCTTACCCAATTTTGATCTGTGACATTCGGTTTAATTCAAGTCATGTAAGCTCAGAGAATTCCATTTATCTAAACAGACCAGTAGTAATTTCTCCATCCAGTCCCCATGAGCTGACGACATGAGCATAACAGTGGGCACATCATAAGCCACCACTCCTTTTTTTGCTATAGATTTCTAAAAGTAATGGACGTCTGCCTTGGAATTAATTCTCTCTCTCACATGCAATAAAAAACACTTTAGATCAGTAGAAAGGAAAATTGCAATGCACGAAATGAAGAAATATCCTTATTATCGTGCACCTTGATGAGGGAGGTAAAAATGTAAAACTTAGTGTCATCCCGCAAAGCTGGCTGCATGATAAGAATGCCACGGGGTGACAGTTTCTGTGCCGCCCTTCCGGGCAGAGGCTCCATCTCACAGACAGAAGGTTACAACCTCTGGCTTTAAGCTAAATCCTTCCATCAATTCCATGATGAGATATATGGAAAGCCACTTAAATGAAGTGCTGTCTGTCTGCAGAGCAGAAGTGATAATCCGCAGAATCCTCTGGTGTCTCACGCTCGCCATCATTATTGGCAGGGTGGACCTGATTGCATGGAAATGAGCTGAACCCCAGCAGAAGGATCGGGAAGTGGGTCAGACATTTATCATTGGCGATAGATAGAAACCTTGCTTTCTATTTGGCCGTTTTTTTCCTCCGGAGAGTAAGTTCCATTGAACTTGAAGTGACCCGTGATTATAATAGCCATTTTATCTTCCAACAGGGGAGGAGGAGGATTTCGGGACAGCACACTTCCTGCCTATTATAAGGGCCTCGAAGGAACTTTTATAAACCGTATCCTCCAAAATGCCTCCCCGACGGATTTCAGTTTTTCCTGGTATCACCCACAGCAATCCAATTGTGATTCAATGTCCTTTCATTAAGGTACTTCATGTCCTAAGCCTTTTTTAGTATATTTAAGGAAAAAAACAAACCGCTCTAAGTACATTTGGAAAATGTGTCTTTTTACTATCTTTATCCAAAATTTGAGTAACCGAAGTCCCAACTTCTAACACTGCAGGAACCATCTCTGGGAATCATTTGAGAGCCACTCAAGTCAGGAGTTAGTCCCTGGGCACCTCAAGGGCAAGGACAGTGATTAGGGTTCTGTCTGGATCAGAGTATAGAGGTCATGTCCTAGCTGTCCCTCTTGCTGGCTTTGTGACCTCGCCCTCCTAACTTCGTGTTACTGTCCTCGGGTTCACCATCTGTAAGATATGAATGACAATATAAAGATTCTAACTATCTTACAAGGTCTCTGAGATAGTAAGACGAGATAACAAATGTCTGGCACAGAGGAAGTGGCCAATAAATTATACATATTATTATTGCCCTGTTAGAGCTCCCAGAGTCTAAAAGAAATACATGTGAGACTAGATCTCCTTCCAGAAGAAGCATTTCATCTCGTTGCGAGGGGGCACGGTGAGGCCTGCGAAGATATGACTCCAGGAGGGTGCCAGGCAACACTGTATGCTATCAGCATTTTACGCTGACGTAAGTCCGGTTTAAATGATGTGTCTTGTACTCATGGGCAGCATAAGGTGTGGTGTTAATTGTGCAGAAGAGTCATTTATTGTAACAGCCATTAGGAAAGCTCTGGGTTTATCCAGAAGGCTTGTTCAGCAAAGGGGGATTCAGCTTTCACAGACAGGGAAGCAAGGGAAAGGCATTTGTCACCTTATACTTAACAAAGACGCCATCGCATACAACGACGTGGTCAAATATTAATTCGTTTATCATAAGGTTGGTGTTTTTAGTCACAATGCCTAAGTGTCTGTCATTGTAGCAAGTTTGAAATGAGGTAGGAATCTAGCATGCCCACGATGCAAAGAAGAATCTTGCTCATTAAGTCGAGCCTGTCATCAGGGAGCCATGCATTTTAAGAGTGCTCCCTACAAAGGCAGGATGGAAAAGCATTTTAGCAACAGGACAGTCATATTTTAAAGCTTTTTTTTTCTTTTTACTAGTACTGATTTCATCTTTTATTTATCTAGGGCAAAAGTTATTTCTCACAATGTTCCTGATGAATTAAGTAGATGGCTGATTCTTCGTGCAACACAAAAGCACATGATGTATTGTGAACCCCGATTTAATGTGAGACTCTAAAAATCTAAGAGTGACTGTGGAGGCCCAGACTCGCATCTCGTAAATCTCACCCTAATGTTAGAATGCTATCAGTCATAAATAGCAGGGAGAATGCTATTTACATCAGGGTAAACTACGAAAGAGAGGTTTATGATGATGGCAGTGAGTCAGTTACATCTGCGACTGCTCAGTGATGGACACTACTTTAACAATAATAGAGTATTTGTATCAACCATAAAGCCAACCTAACCAGCTTACTGTTTTCGTGAGCACATTATGTGCGAAAAATGTACTTAGAGAATATTAAAATTATAAAATCTTAAGGCCTTTGGCTAATTGCAACAAAAAATATTTTTTCCCTGGATATAATAAACTACTAGCAGGAATTATAATTAATTCATTTTCAACTTCTGAATTGTCTGCAATGGAAATTGGAGAACTTTAAAGGACTTGGTAATAAATATTTTGGCTTTGTAGGCCATATACTTCTCTGTTGAAACTTTCCGACCCTGTAGGGACAGGCTAGCCATAGCTAATATGTAAATGAACAAGTGTCACTGCATTCAAATAAAATCTTATTCACAAAGACAGACTATAGAACAGCTTTGATATTCAGGTTATAGTTGGCTGGCCCTTAGTCTACAGTAAGTTAATTTGAAAAGAAAAATATTCACTATTTGGTTGTTTCTAGTCTGTCTTGTAGCTTTGCATCTTTTTTTTTTTTTTTTACAGTATATATCATATCACTTTGATTCAAATAAACAAGGACAGGTCAAAAGTAAAAGGGTACCACTTTTGTTCCTGTATCTCAGCTGGAAGTCACATATTTTGGAATATAGAGTGGAAAAAGGGACAATTCTTTTGTATATCTTAAAAGATATTCTCAAAAGAGTGGTTCTAACCATAGAGAGAGAGAAAAAAAAAAGATAAATACAAATGGCAAATGCTTTGGAAGACCATAAACTTCATGGGGAAAGAAAGGAAAGAAAGAAATAGAATAAAATACTACCGTGGTGATAGAGGGACTAATAAATCTCAACGGGGGAATTACTCCGGGAGCTGTGTGACTGGACTGGCCCCAGTATACACAGTGGCAGGGAAGCTCACATGCACAATACATTTTGGCTTATGCTGCTTTCTTTATAGTCACTGTCTCACGTGTGGTGGGGCCAGTGTATATATGGTTCCCAGGGATGCAAACTAGGACAGCCTTTTAACTTTAGAATTAGGATTTTGAACCAGGATTAAATACTCTTTGGGACATACGCACCCCAACCTCCTCTTCCTCCTTTTATAGAACCCACTTTGTAACTCAACCTGCTGCCTGGATCAGGTGCCGGACCTCGAAGGCCCTTCCATTCTGCAGCTTCCTACACAGACCCCCTAAATATTAACTTGTGGGGCGATAAAGAAGCGGCAGTATCTCCCCTGTTTAGAGGCAAGTCTGTTCTCAGACTGGCTTATTTTCCCCAGAAGTCAGCTCAACTTTCATGTGAGTGGTGAAAACCTCGTGCCACTGCCCTCCTAAATGCTTTAGAAATGATATTTAGCTGCTACTGTGGGAGAGATCTTCAGAAAAATGCAGCACTGATAGAATTACGCTTGTTCTTCATTCAATCTCCGTGAACTTCCCAGGCACCAGCACAGATTGCTTTTACTGTGCTGTCATTTCTGAAAACCAAACTGCACAGAAACTTTGATCATCGCCCCAGAGAACTCCTAAATGGGTTTAGTGTCCTTTCATAAACAACAACACGGAGAGAGGCTTTATGATGTCCCAGGCACTTCCACACACTGCGACGCGAGAAAGCCTTGCAGTGGCAGGTCTTCTCACCTCCTGGCGGGGAGAGTGAGATCTCGGAGACAGCACAGCCTTTTGGACATCAGATAGCCTAATACAAACCTTCTGCTTGACACAAGACATAAAATAAGCACTAAGGATAAAATAGAAGGATGAAGTAACACGCCAGTAGAGACGTCAGAAGGAGATAGCATAGAGTCACAAAGGGGCTGACTGTAGATCAGAGTCCCTTTCACTGTTTCCCAGTGGTTCTCTCCCTGGTGCCAGCACCAATTTAAAATTAAAGAGAGAAAAAAAGATGAGATCCTGAAATTCATCAAATGACAGTTTAAAGTAAACTGGTTGCATTAAAAACACAGTCTTTCAAGGGTGAAAGACACCAGGAGCCAGAAATGAGGTGAAAACAAGATCAGGCAACGCCTGGTCGCCTTGTCAGGAGAGAAGGGGGCTCCGGCCTCTTCCTTGCCCATGACCGTCTACCACCAGTGGCTTCTCATGGGCCTTGGTAAAATCAGGGTTTGTATATGTTTCCTGTGGTTAATATTATGCACATGGATATTGTCTCTTGTACATCTCAGGTCAGACAAATTTGAAAACTCATCCTAGAAAAAGTGACATATACCTCATTGCCAAATATTACGATGCTCACCTTCCAAGTACACCCCGTGGCCAGATGGCGACCACAGGGATCCTCAGCAGTGAGGCAGGCAGCACCATTTCTAAGGTGAGTTCACAACTTCAGTGTCAGGTACTTGAAGATTTTGCTAAGCCTAAACTGCCCAAATTATAACTTTTGCTTACATTTTGAGTTGCTTATCATATAGAGTTAGGTGTTATCATCTCTGAAATGAATGAATGTCTTGTTCACGGATAATCCCCAAACCTCACATACCGTCCAGCATACAATAGGTGCTCAGCAAATCTTCTTCATGGGAGTTATGCAAAAGAATTCTTCTTCTACTTTTTTTTTTTTTTAACTATAGAAAGGACTAGAAATAGAAAGGACTCACCAAGTTGTAATAACATAAAAATAATAACAACAACGACATGAGCAGCTAGCATTTTCAAACACATTTTATGGCCAGGCATCATTCTAAGAGATTTATATGGATCTATTCTGTTCATCTTCAAAACGATCCTACAAGGTACTATTAGTATTCCTATTTTACACATTTAAAAAACCACCTGAAACTTAGAGCTCTGGTAGTGTGCATAATTGTAACATAGTCCCCAAGCTAGGAAGTAGAAATTCCGAGACCAAGATTCCAACTCAGAATGTCTCTTCCCTGAGCCCACTCTTTTAACTGCCAAAATGACTAATCTACAAAAATATTTTCATTTTACTATAGTGAGTATAACTAAGAAAAGATGGGATTCAAAATTATTGTTACATAGTAGCTATTTTGAGCAAGAGAATTAGCTGTGATAGATTTTGGCCAGCTATAAAGACAGTTCAGAATCAAGAGTCTTCTTTATTCCAATGGACAGTTTTCCATAAATGTGCAACACCCATCCTACCCCTCACCACCTTGAAGTACTAGGAAAAACTATAAGGCAACCGTGAGACTATCACACGAGGCCCCATGCCCATCAGCACCTCCAAGTACAAGGATGCTGAGACATTCTGTACAGGAATTTCAAAGTTTTCGATTCTGACACATCATCACCCACATCCATTTCATGCAGAAGATTGCTAAGCACAAATTTAAGTCCATGAGTTAACACAAATTACACCCAGAAAAAAACTACCCTACTTCAGGGAAGAGATGAAAACGAGCTTTGTCGTTCTCACATTTGAGAGAGCGACAGCAAAGGGCCAACAATTTAAAGCACTTCTTCCCCCTCACCAAAAAATGTATGAAGTATTTCATGTCACCTCTGGGCCTGGCACTAATGTGGCCTTGGAGATACATGGTCCCCTCTTGCAGGCCTGTGGGAGGGGCATGTCAATCAAATTATCACACACCCAAAATGCAAAACTACAATGTCACAAGAGTCAGGACAGAGACGAATTTTGCTGTAAAAACTTCTTCAGGCAGGATTTTGTTTAGGGTGGCCTAGGCTGACACCAATGCTATTGCTGGTAACTAAAGAATAAATGAAATCTGTGTGAGAGTTGAAGGAGATGGAAGGGGGGGGTGTAAAGGATTCAAGGGAACACCCTTGATGAGGGTGAGTGAAAGCATGAAAAGTGAGTGTGGAAAGAAAGAAAGGACAGCTAGAGGGGCTGGCACGGAGGGCCCAGTCTTGTGGCCGAGATGAGAAGATTGTCGAGAGCCTGGTGGCTCAAATTACACCCAGCTAAGGAGCTGTGCGTTTATCCTAAGACCAGGGGGCTCAGAATCTGCACTAATACAATTGCCTCCTGTGGAGATCAAACACTAGTGACGTGGCTTGTACCTCAAAGGAACTGAGTGTGCTTTATTTTATTTTAAGTGATTTAGATTTAAGTAGTCACATGTGGTTTACATAGACCACACTGGCAGATTGGGTACATAAAATTTACGAATTCATACATACATATAAAGTGAAGGAAGAATACACGCCAACTTCAGAATAGTAGTGATCTCTGAAGAAGTGAAATAGGACAGAATGGGATGGGATGGGACTCAACAGTCTCTGAGATCTTTTATTTCTTTACAACAGTAAAAGCATCTCTAAACAAATACAGGGTGGCCATAAAGTTCATGTGCAAGTTAGAATAGTGTGCAATGGCCACCATGGAGTTCATGGCCACCTTGAATATCAGAATACTAACAATTGTTACAATTTGTTAGTCTGGTTTTTCAGTGTGTTTGAAATTTTTCCTATTGATTTTTATTTTTTTATTTCTTTTGCAGTTTTTGGCCGGGGCCAGGTTTGAACCTACCATACCTCTGGTATGTGGGGCCGGCTCCCTACTCCTTTGAGCTACAGTCGTTGCCCCCTATGTAATTTTTGCGTATTTTTGACTTTAAAGGTTTCATTTTAGTTTCTTTGAAAATTTTTCAAATAACTTTTAAAAGTAAACAATATTTACGTATCATACCTGTAAAACTAAACCCAAGGCATCAACTATGTTAGGTATAGTGTCAGTGAACACATGAGCCCCTGAAAAGCTGACATCAGAGCCAAAAATGGGATACAACCTGCTTGTAGAATTCCTAGCTTGTGTGATTTTTATAATTAATTTTCAGAGGTCCCACAAAACATGTCAAAAATGTGTTATTTTACTTCCGTACTAAATATAACACATGGAGACAACCATGGGCTTATCTTACTGATGAGTTAAAACTATTAAAAATATATTTTAAAAAAAGACCAGCGGGAAGCCACTGACAGCTTAGCCGTCGTAAGATTTTCCCAATTTCACCTATCTTCAGTGTGGAGAAAGACTGAGTGACAGCCGTAGGTCAGTCATGAGGCTCTGGAACTTTATGCTGCCTCCCAGAGTTCTCAATCAAGCTCCTATAGAGCAAAACCCTCATAAAATACTAATACGGTTGTTTGGGGTGGAATTGTGCCCTCCTATACACACACACACACACACAAAAGGTGTACGAAGGAAAAAGTTCATGTGAGCAATTCTACTTGTTATTGTTCTGTTAGTCGAAATGAGAGAAAATGGTAAAATGAGAATTGCTATCGTCTAAGAAATTAAGACAAAATTACCCTAGTTTTTCTTAGATTAAAACACAAATCTTATTTTATTTTAAGCCAATTCAAAATCAAAATCTGTCAAATACTTATAGATAGTAAGACAGTTTCTTGCTAATAGTTAGGCTGGTTTTAGAAACCAATGGAAATTTATATTAACAAATAAAATAATAGTTTATTTTTTTAAATGAAAACAAAAGAATAATTAGAGACATCACTAAGAAATTTCTTAAGAACATGTTTTGTAAATAAATTGCAGTTTAACTGCCATTAATTTACATAATACACTGAATGTGTATCTTTAAAGAAGATACTGCCTGACAAGAATTGCTTAAGACTTAAGATTTTGGCCAAGATTGCAAGGGACTGAGTTGCTCACAGCAACCTCAAACTCTTGGCCTCAAGAGATCCTCCTGTCCCAGCTTCCCGAGTAGCTGGACTATAGACACCCACCACCATGCCCAGCTAATTTTTCTATTTTTGTATAGAGAAGGGGTCTTGCTGTTGTTCGAGCCGATCTTAAACTCCTGAGCTCCAGTGATCCTTCCTCCTCAGCCTCCCAGGGAGTCAGGACTATAAGCTTGAGCCACTGTGCCTGGTCCACTAGTTTCGTACTTTAATAAATTGAAGAAATAATAGTGCGTACCACATGGAGATTTGAACGGATGAGCTGAGTAAAGAAAATGTTAAATACTTAGAAAGTTTTCTCTGTTCCGACACTTTACCATCAGCACAACATAAATTCTCATATCTTCCATCTTAAAATAATATAATTACATAATAACCCTCTTTTTTTGACCCTAATTCAAAGTCAGCTTTAATGTCTCCTCTCTCCTTTTATAATGAAATTTCCCCAAAGACTCGCTTACACTTGCTGCACATGACGTTTCTCCCCCTCCCTGCTCTTGTGGACCCACTTGCACATCCACCCTCACCATTCCAACCCAACTGCTGGTCAAGACCACCAGTGACCTCCACATGGCTCAAGGTGACTGCTCAATCTCCTCCTGCTTTCACATTGATTCATTTCCAAAATTTACCATGGTTATCGGTCCGTCTTACTTGCTGCAGGTTATTTCAGTTGAATTCTAGAACATCATATTTTCATTACGTCCTTCTACATCACTGGGGTTTTTTTGTGTGTGTATGTGTGTTCTTTGCTGATTCATCCATTTCCTCCAGATTTTTTAAAATCGAGTCCTTGGATCTCTCCTCATCTCTGTACACATTCACTCCCCTACTAATCTCATCTAGTATAACATCTTCTATTAAGACAGGTTTTAAATTTTCTAACTGTTCAGATCAATAAGATGCCAACAGAAAATTACGTTATGGGATCCAAAGTAGCAAGCTGAAATGACATATCAAATAGACCCCATATTGTTCATTCATATTAGACCTACTAGCCACGTAATGACATGATACTTGGCTGGTCTAACAACATGAATTTTTAATTTAATTATGTTTGAAAAAAGACTACATTGTACAGGTTTTGTTTTTACACTTGAAGTCCTGCATTGAAAACATACATAGCAATTAACCCATCAAGTGTTAAGTGGTCGATAATCTATGTCCTTATAATTAATATTATGTAGCACCAATAGTTATGATGGTAGTTGTAGACTTTTTTGATATAGGGTGGAATGTGAGTTATAATGTTTAAATAATGTATGTTAGCAGCCATTTATCCACTCTCAAAGTACAGAAAAAACCCCACTAATGGTCCAGTTCAATTCTTTCCTCTTCTCCATTATCCATGGCTCACAAAGACCACTCCTCTTTTTGACTCTAAATGTTGTTTAGAGTCAATTGTAGATTGTGCTACATGGCTTGGAATTTGTGTTTCTGAGTTATTTTCTATTAGTGTGTGGGGATATACATTTTCTCTTCCTGGATAAATTATAAGTAACTCAAAGTCTCGTTCTCCCCTTCCACTCTCTCTAACCCTTAGCAGTATGGTAAAAATACAGATGATGCCTAAAAATATCAGCTTATTGAAATATTCAATAAGCTAACCTGTACATTTCAACACATCTGTGTCTTCAGAAACTTAAGTGATAGCCAGAGTACTATAAATAATATATTAATTGAATTGTTTTTAATTCAGATTAATTTGAGGGTACAGAGACTTAGATTACAAAGTTTGCATTCATCAGCTGTAGTCACTGTTGACTCCAATGTTTTAAATGGAATTTCATTTCAAGTTTCCCTTGACCTACTGGCCTTGCGTACCTTCCATAGATACTGAAAGTGGACTCAATCTTTCCAATTATTCTTTTATTCAGAGATGAAGAAAATTCTAACTCTCAAGGAATAAAAATAATCTGTTGTGATACCAGCTGCAGGTGTTGGCAGAGCCATCATTTTATTATCCTCTAAATAAGCTAAGACCTGATCAAATTATTCTGGATAACCCCTGTACAGACCTCATGTTATCTATAGATCCTGCAGTATTCTCAGCTTACCATTTCCAGAGCTCTGGCGGCATCTCTGCCAGTGCACGGTTGCCGTCTCCCACAGGTGCTTCTTTCATTCCCTCACATTCTTTCTACATGAAAACCCACTTTGATATTCTTATGCTGCTTATGAGTAAACTCTGGGATGTGTTTACGATTTATTGTCATCTATTTGCCTTTTTGCCATAAAGAAAAATTTTACAGCCCCTCTCATAATGACCAATGTGGGAAAAAAAGCCTTTGGAGGGATAAGTGCTGCATCCAGTTGGTACTAAATAAATGATAAGTGACTGCAAATATGTTTTTGTCTCACCATCGAAAAGTCTCACCATTATAATATAGAAATAAGAATCTACAACTAGAATGGCCGGCAATAAGAAAAGGTGGTTATTGTCTTTTTTTTTGACTTCTGATTTCACTGAATTCACCAAAAAATTGTTTGCTTTGCCTGAGTAACCATGTTCTCTAAAATAGTGGTACAGAGAACTGGACCTGGAGGTCAGCTACTGATATAACCAGAGAACCTGTGACCAACATCAAGACACACAGTCCAACCCTGGTTTACTTCTCCAATTTCTGATTCCTTGTGATTGAGGCTACAGCCACCTGAAACATCCCCTTTGTTCTTCACAGCCCTGTCTGCACAGGAAAAACATCTACACTTGTCCACCTACAAAACTCATCTTTATGTTTGCAAAATCAGTCAGGATAATTAATCAGGATATGTAGGTCTTACTCAACCACCCCCTCCTCCACTGACACAGTTTGTCACTTAATCCTTGGTATAAACTATGCAAGTAAATACTTTTATGGCACATATTTCCCTATAACTTGCTCATTAGTTTATGTTATTTTGTCTCTTATGAAAAGATTTTTGTTGCCAAGGTCCCTGATTTCTGGATCTTGTGGTCTGCTCTGTCACTATAGCACCTGAAACATGGTAAGTACTCAACTGACGTTTGTTGAATATTAACTCCCAGAGGGCTTAGATATTTTCGGATATGCTGCATTATCCCCAACACACCTGATATAAGTTGGGAGTCACAGAATCTTGCTTAACTCTTAACCTTGTTGAGTAGACACACAGAACCAGCAATTTCACCCAAACCAGATTATTTGGGGGTGCACGGTGGGTAGGAGACTATGTTGATTGAGCCTTCTGAGCCTGGGAGAGGTCTGATGGACACCCTCTCACCAACTCATCCTCATCTAAGGAACAAACACCAAAGGCATCATCCATTCAAGATGGAATCGATAAACTGGATTCATTAAAATAAAAAAACTGCTCTATGATAGACACTGTCAAGAGAATGAAAAGTCAAGCCACAGACTGTGAGAAAATATTTGATCTGATAACTGATCATTATCCAAAATATAGAAAGAAACATTATAATCCTACAATAAGACAACAAACCACCCAACTAAAAAGGAGCCAGAGACCTTGACACCTCACCAAAGAAGACACACACAGAAAATAAGCACATCATATGTCATCAGAGAAATGTAAATTTAAAAATAAGAAGATACCTCTATGCACCTATTAGAATGATCAAAATCCAGAAGGTTGAAACACCAGTGCTGGCAAGGATAGGGAGCAATAAGAACTCCCATTCATTGTAGGTGGGAAGAAACAGTGGTATAGCCACTTTGAAATGCAGTGGGGCAGGTTACCTTTCCAATACAATTATTTTTAGCCACCTGCATACTTCCCAATTCTTCTTATTTATTTATTTAGACAAAGAGTCTCCCTCAGTTGTCTAAGGTTTAGTGCTGTGATATCAGAGCTCACAGCAACCTCAAATTTGTGGACTCAAGAGATCCTCTTGCTTCAGCCTCCTCAGTAGCTGGGACTATAGTCACCATGCCTGGCTATTTTTAGGAATAGGGTCTCGCACTCACTCAGCCTGGTCTTGAACTCCAGAGCTCAAGCAATCCACCTGCTTTGGCCTCCCAGAGTGCTAGGATTGCAGGTGTGAGCCACGGTGCCCAGCCAACTCCCTGGTTCTTATTTATTTGGGGCAGGAAAAAGGTTAGTGGATTACTTGCAATTATCCTACCATTAAAAAAAAACAAAAACATAAAGATGAACTCACTTAATGAGTTTCATTATCTACTATAGGTTACATAAAATAATTAAAGTGGTTTTTGTTTATTTTTGTTTACAATTTTTTTTTAGTGTGATACTTCTTAATCTCTAGGATGAAGTCCAGGCTTCCTCCTGCAGTTTGACAGTAGAAAGTGGTTTCTTTCCTTCCACAATTCTCATTTCTTCTGCTGCAAACCAAACAATCCTATGTTGATTTTTTTTTTAATTTTGCATTATAAAATGCATCTTCCCTTTTAGCCTTTCCTCTGTGTCTGATGATGGGCTTGCCCTCTTTCTTGAATATCTGTTCCTTACCTTGCTCTGATGACATTTCTCCTGCATGAAGAGTGTGTCTGCACTTTTTCTCCACTCTCCTTCTTATTTGAGATAAAGGATGTAGCTGGTCACAACTGCAACTTCATCAGCCAGAAGAATAACTTTTTCTACTATTTGTAAGACCTCCTTATATATCGGTAACATCCACAGTACTTACTGGCCAGGTCTGTCCACTCTTTCAACAAACTTTGTATATTCTAAAATAACTGTCAGTTTTTCAAATTGATGGGTTGTTTCTTCCTGTAACTAGTAAGAAACTGTGTTTAAGGGCCAAAGAATGTACCATCTACCCAGCACTGTCACTAACCTCTTGTCTTCCAAGGAAGGACAGATTTTTCAGGACAGTGAAACTATGAAATGAGAGGCACATCAACTAACTAAAAAAAAAAATGTTGGACATCTGCTGATATCAGCACAGAGCTGGAAAATTATTATGTCAGACAAGGTTCAACACAGGATTGGAGAGGGTTAAGCATATTCTTAGTATATAATACAGAAATCTTGATCCTTGGTATTTTCCCAAAGGAAAACTTACATCCACACAAAAACCACATGAAGATAGTTATGGAAGCTTTATTCATAACTGCCCAAACTAGGAGAAGCAACTAGAATGGCCTCCAGCAGGATGGATAATTATACTGTGGTATGTCCAAGTAACAGAATATTATTCAGCACTGAAAGGAAATGAGCTGCCAAGCCATGAAAAGACATAAAAAAAGTCACCTGCATATTACTGGGTGAAAAAAGTTACTCTGAAAAGGCTACATACCATATGATTCCAATATATGATATCCTGGAACAGTGAGAACCATGGAGATAATAAAAAGATCAGTGGTTAGCAGGGGTGGGGGACGGGAGAGACTTTTCAGGGCAGTGAACCTATTCCACATGATACTATAATAGTGGATACGTGTCATTAGCCACTTCTTTATACCTAAAAAATGTCTTAACAGGGTAAAACTTCTTTTTTCAGTATAGATAATTTATGTGTCAAAACCATTTGACACGTATGCTTAAAAAATGTGTAATGGTTAAAAAATCCGCTCTTGGGGGCCAGGCATAGAATCTTACACCCATAATCCTAGCACTTTGGGAGGCCAAGGCTAGTGGATTGTTCATGGCTCAGAGGTTGAGACCAGCCTGAGTAAGAGTGAGATTCCATCTCTACCAAAAAAAACCAAAAAAAAAAAAAAAAAAGAAACATTAGCTGGGAGTGTTGGCACATACTTATAGTCAGTCCCAGCTACTCAGGAGGCTGAGGGAGGAGGATCACTGGAGCTCAGGAGTTAGAGGCTCCACACTAGCCTGGGCCATAGAGCAAGACCCTGTCTTCAAAAAAAAAAAAAAAAAATCCTCACTTGGCCCTTCTGTAGATTTCCAGTGAAAATTTAACAATAATCCAAATGAAAATATGTAAGTTCATTCTGTAAAGGGACAACACTGATTTGAAACTCAAAGAACTAAAAAGCAAATTTGTGGGAAAAGAAAAAAAAAAAAAGAAGCCCAACATTTGTTCAAAATAATGAGGTTTAAGGTTACATCTGAATAAATCAAACACTATACTATGAAAGAAAAGTAGTCTTTCAGTACCAGGGACCTTGGAAACATACACAGGGATTTACAAATTTCCAAATTAGAAATGGGATAGAGAGAAGAGACTACTGCTTTGCCCAAACTACTCCCTCAGCGTTCCCAAAGAGATCTGGACGACATCGAGAAACATCTCTGTCAGGTCTCTGTGGGTATCAATGAACTGTGTTTAACAGGCTCACTGAGTAACCAGATTATGGCAATTTGGAAGAGACATCCCAACCGCCTCACATAAGGTGTTCGTGAGTAATTTCCTCCTTATTTCCTTTGTTTTATGGTTGTAATCACATTCACAACATGAAGTGTCATTAATCACATATGATAATGATACTCCCACCATGATTTATGGAAAAGGCTAAAGCAATGCTGACATCTGACGGTAGTTACCTTCATTTTCTCTTGTCCCTACGAACATGTTATTTTGTTTCATTAGCTGGAGTAATTTTGTGAATTTCAATAGCGTTTGCATAGAGCATTTAGATTTTTTCATATCCTAAAAACAACAATAACTTGAACATTACAAAATAAAATGATAAAAGTGAACCTGACTTTCTTTCTGGAGAGTCAGTAAAGAGATTTAGAAAAGACAGTGGTAGATATTATTATGTGTGGAATGGAGTTTCATCATCTGTGCTGCTTCATAAAGTTATTGCCACAGTGTTCAGTATAACTGTGGATGGATTAACACACGAAGGAAGGATAAATTATATACCTGTGTTAAATATAATCAATTTAAAAATTCCTACTACTTGAGTCCATTTTAACTGTGGGATTTAGTAGTGAAAATATAGTAATTAAGATATTTTATCTAAAGGTCTATTAGAACAATTCATCCTGAAAATAAAGAATTTGATTAAAGACTTACAAATGATTATGCAAGCTTTACTCAGTGAATCAATTATAAACTTTAGCCTCTACTGAATTTTTGAAAGGTAGCAAAATTTGCAATAGAGAATGGTAAAATGATAATAAACTGATTGTTTTACATTATTTATAAATGTGATGGTTCCTTTACCACAGTGGTGCTAAGACCCCGTACACATGAACCTAATTAACAAAGAAAAGATTGACATGTAGGCAAGAAGCAGAGAAAAAACAAATAAGATGTCATATAATCTACCAGAATTATATTCAAACTCTATTGAATGTTAAAAATAATTCCTTCCATTGAAGTAGCTTATTTCTGGACTATGTTTTCGTTTCTAGATATAACTTATTTTAATGATAAATTATGAAGTCAGCAGAGCCGACAGATACTACCTATAGAACAATGTTCCTAACGCCTCTTCTGCGTTCCTCCAGAAATATCTGTAATTTTTTTTGTGAAATGGATGTTAAATGACTACTTGATCACCTTGAAATTGATATCTATGTTGCCTGAATAATACTGAAATCCTGACAGAATACTAAGGTTAGAACCAAAATTTTTGAACCAAAGTAAACTTTAATAAGCATAAAATACAGCTCACTTCTGTGAATGATACTACAGAGAGAGCAGGAGAGGAGTGCAGCCATCGGGGCTGGAAACTGGATCACAACCATTTGGAAGATCTAACAAAGAAGAAATAAAATGTTGAAGTCAAAATGCAGGGAACAATAAAAATTCAAGCAATGAAAGCACAGCCGGCTCTCAAGTGCAATCAATAATAAAACCATGTGTATAAGAACTGAGGGTTTGTGGGCAAACGTCTCTTTTCAATGGTTTTAATCTATTAGTTGGCTGGGTAGAGAGGTTATGCATAAGAAAGATTTCACCGCTCACTTTGTCCTGCAATATCTGCTTTAAGAAGACTTGGTAGTATTTATTTTCGAAGTATTGTACCATAACTTACTAAGTCCTGAAATTTTTCAATCGTAATCATGAAATGACCGGGGTTACTTATTTGCCTTTAAGTAATTATCTAGAACAAATAACTTAAAGGTATTTTAGAGGGGATATAAAGAACAGCAGTGTGATATCCGCTGACCTTGCCCGGTTCAGGCCCTTGTGCACCTTATATACAATCTCCAAAGTACACAAAGTAACCCCCAAAGGGCAGTGCACATACTTAAAAACAGTAGGGAAACCATCATAACTCGGATGACCTCCGTGTGCTTTCTTTTGCTTGCCCCAGCATACTGCAGTGTGATATGAGCTTAGAGTGCAGGTCAGGAATGTGTATTGCTCAGAGCAGATGCAGAATTTCATAATTAGGATCATCATATTTATAATATAAAAAATCGCAGTTCACGGAATTGCTACTGCTCTGGCAGTCGACTACTTTGCAATGTATTGTGCATGTTTCATTTCTCCATAAACCTTGATATCATTCAATATTTTTAAATATAAGAATCTGCTCTGGCTTACCAAACCTATTTTCTCATATTTTTGTCTCACATGACTACTGTAAAAACCCCCGTCCCCCTTCCTATTAACACCATTTTGCAGATGAGATAGCAGAGGGTCCAGCCCATAATCAGAGAATTTCATCAGGTAACAAGGGGCAGAAGAATAACATCCCTTATTCATTCCCCTCTGTGCAAGAAAGCCCGTTGCCGACTGGGTGTTTGATACACTCCACCCACCTGCATATTGATTTAACAAACTACAGAATAAATATAAACATAGTGCTGTTATTCAACTTCATTAAACAATGAAATTTTAAACATTATTCTCCTAAGTTAGCCAAAAGAGTTTTTCAATCTCCCTAAGATATATTTGAAAGGTTATAGTCAGTGGAAACTTTTGCATAAAAGAAACAGATTTTCATAATAAGAATTTATTTCCCTGTACTCCAGTGAGCCAGCACGTCATTTCTGAACACTCCCAGCTGACATCATTTGTGATCACTTTTCAGCCTAAATTCCTTCCCGACTGTTAGATGGCCCCGTGCCCTCTAACAAGATGCCGTGCCAATTTTTCTAGGATGCGCCTGCCAGTCAACTGTGGGATTCAACAGGGAACATCAGAAATGCCAGTTCTTCAGCGGGACATCCATTTTCTCTGGCAGTCACATGCATTAACACCAAATCCATCCAGAGTGCCAAAATTAAAATTATGAATTGTGGGAGAAAACGCAGCATAGTAGATATGAGTGTTTGATTCTGGGGAAATGACAAGTTGAATTCCAGGAGGCCCATGGAAACCCATTAAGCTCACAGGTACCCAGCTGCTCAACAGTGTCTTTGGAATTTGAAGTGATTTACAAAAAGAGCAACATCTTGTTATCGTAAAGGTAAGAGGTGTCACCCACAAATTAGAATTGAGCACAATTATAAGAGTGGCAGAGGAAGAAGCTACACAGATTCCAGAGCTTCGTTCAACAACACATACGAGGGCGACAACATTCAGATTAATTGCTGCACTTTACTTGGCCAAGTCTTTCCCACGCAGATCTAAATGCCCAGATGCAAAGTCCTGAGTACTATATATCCCGTAGTTCCTCTATGTCCATGGCCCCAGTAACTGCCACACTGAGAATTTTATTCCTGAAATATATTTTGTCTAAGTCTTCCCCTTCACTAATGTCATTACTTCAGACAGCTAATTAAGGTCAAGTAAGAATGCACTTCCAGGGATCTCCCATTCCTTACCTACTGAGCTCGGGATTACTTCAAATTTCTCTTTATTTTTTATCCAATGTGAATTCGTGGTGTATTGTGTTCACAGTCTAACTTACATTTGTATTATGTATATATATGAGGTCAGACGGTTAAGTTCTAGAACTCCTTCTAGAAAAAGTGCTACCCACCTCATTGCTGAACAAGATGACAGTCACCTTCAAGTCCTCCCCTCGGCCACCTGGTGACTGTAGTGATCTTCAGCAGTGAATGATACAGCACCTTTTCTAGGATGAGTTTGTGAACTCAATTGTTTGACTTCATGTAACACGTAATAATCTTTTTTCTAGAAATAGTAGCATATGATTTATGACTAATCAATACATCCTAATTGCTCATGTAGTTTTATTTTTGAAGAAATTAAACAATGAATTTTCACATCTCCTTTAGAATTTATGCTGCTGTTGGTGTGCAATCCACTACTGGAAAAATATTATAAAATGATCAAAGGCTAAAGGGTCCACGCAGGTTGGGCTCATGTCAGCTGTCACCCGAGTTCTTCCCACCTCAGAATGGGATTTTGAGGGCAGGGCTAAGTCGTATTCATTGCACCCATGTACCCGCCCAAGAGTTCGTTTGGTTTGAGAATGTTTGTTGAACGAAGTGATAAATAAACACCCGGGCTAGCAGATCCCAGATTGCTAAAGTCACCCTGGCCAAACCTGCTGAGTGTCTTTTACATGCTTGGTTTGTTTACAGAGATTTCTCACAGCAACTAATGCCGCAGAATAAGACCTTTCCTTCCATCCTTCATTCATGACAACAGCCTGTTTTCACTCCTGGGCATGAACGGATCAAGCCCTCTCCGAGGAAATTATCTTAATTACAGAAATCAGAACAGCTTAATTGTCAATGTGCAAGGTGAGTGCTTTACAAAAGAGATTAGTTTCTTTTCCTTTCACTTCCTTTTCTTTCTCTTTAAAAATTCTTATAGTTCCCAGTAAAAATATCCCCAAGATTTCAGCACTCTGGCACATATATTCCTTCCATTCATTCACACGTAGGAAAATCTACAATGTGAAGAGGAAGAAACCGCTGGTGCACGTTCCCCTCCACCAGTAATTCACTGCATCAGGCAGTCAGTCAGACCCCGGACAGATGAGCTGAATTCTAAGGCACGGAAAGAAAATCTGAGGGGAAGAATAATTGCTTTGGGAATTACGGAAACAGTATTGGTTTCTACATATAGATAGATGATATAGAAGTATTTTGGAAATGTGGAGTACAAATGAAGATTCATTGATCTTTAGATGATCTCGAGCTGCCGTGCCATCTAGGTGAGAGGGAGGGGTGTGGGTCTTCTCAGGCTATACTCAGTCATTAATCTCTCATTTGTCCTCCACATCTTTCTTTTTACCTGAATATTCCAACCTAAAGAGGAGCTACCATTCTGTTGGTTAATCACATCCACTGAGTATTTAATTTTACCTCTAGGATTCTAGGAGAATCTGTATTACATGTTTTTCTAAAACCATCAGATATTTGGGGAATTGATAACCATAAAGTGTGAGATGTTATAACACTTATGGAGGTTATCTTCTTCCCATCCCAACTGTGGTAAGACGGACAGAAGGAAACTGTAATGTAACAGCAGTAAAAATATTTATTCAATGCCAACCATGCCCAAATTGCGACAGTGTTGCCAGAAGGAAGACTAAGGATGGAAGGCCTGGTCCTTCCTTGGGACCAGTTTACACTCTTCAGGGTAGGCAGACTCAACATATGGGGAAATGGGAACACTTTTGAGACAGGAATGCTGAAATCCATCCAGAGGTTCTGAAAGAGGCTGAATAAAAAACTGATGAGGCTGTAAGGAGCTTCCTGGACACTCTTGTTAGATGTGCAGTTAAGTAGATTTTAGTGAATTTTGAGGGAGATAAAACAGATGGTTTCAAAGGGAGAGGAGAGAAAGACATGGTGAGTAAGGAAAAGGACAGAGAAGCTGTACAAAACCATTGTGGGGGGAGCAAGATGGACAGATTTGCTTGGAAAACGTTGCCACTGATTTGGAACTAATGATGCAGGTGGGTGAGTTCTGGAGGACAAGAGCTGGTCTGCAGACTTCCAACCTGCCAAGAGTGCCCAGCAAAGAGCCAAGCACTTAGTAACATTTCAGATTAGTACAGTAATTGCTGAGCAATATGTTGCCAGGATTCATAAACAGGACAGTGACTTAATTCAAATGGTATTTAACAAAGATATTACTAGGATGCCCAGAAGAAATTAAAGAACCTGAAGTCTGGGAGAGTTACCCCAAGGTGCCAATAGGCACCTATTCTTGGAATGATCAAAATCTAGATTGCAGCAGTAACTAAGGCATAGGGAAGGCCGAAATATACATGGGAAACAACAAAAAAAGAAAACAACCTGTAATGCAGCTACAGAGTGATTGTGTTGCTTGAAATTATGAAGCTCAATTTTTAGTAGGTTAGTTTGTAAAATCGCTGATCACACAAAGGGCAATACAGACCATGAATGATGGAAGGAAGACAAAAAATCTGAGGCTACAGATAGAACTTGTCCACTTCTTCTCTGGTGGAAATATTCTGACATCCTGGTTCCCTCCCAAATAGAGTTCTGACTCAGCAGTGAAGAGTAGAGAGAAAAGTGATGCCGGGTAGCTAAACTTATGGGATGCTGACATCAAACTGCCTGCCATGTTTAAAAAAAAAATTCAAAGAAACTGAGTCAAAGCCATGTTTAAAAAAAATTCAAAGAAACAAAAAATCCCTCTGCTAACCTAATATTCTAGGCTCTCAAGTGGGAAATGATTTTAAATCTTACAATAAGTCAGTGTACTTATTCTAAGCTAATGTAATGAATAGAATTCTGAAATGGAAAGTCAGCTCTCCATCACCACAGTGCAAGGGTCTGTGGGAAGGTGGCGTGTATCCAGAGCATGGCTGCTGCCATGGAGTCATCCCCTGAGTCGGCCAGGAGATCTGATCCTCCGTAGTACAACATGAAACCCATAACAAATCACAATCTTCAGAGTGGTGATGAAAGGATCAATTCCATAATGCTCACTTAAATTAACAGCAATTATTAATATGATCCCTCTCATCAGAAGTCTTTTCTTGATGGTAACAGGCATTTTGGGAGGCCAAATGTCAATTTTATTAATCCACTATTATGTCACTTTATGCATTCAAGTAGTGATTCACTAAAACTGTAATTTCCAGGGTTTTTTTTTTTTAACTGTAGGCTAAAATATTTCATGAGAAATCAAAGAGAACCAATGTTTCAGGGGCTACTCTCTGAAAATTACTTTTTATCAAAAAATTGTGAAATGTCCTCAGAGCTAGCGGAACACAAGTGGGTCGTGTGGTTCGGAGTCACTTGGGTCACCTTTGTGAGTACTACGACTCCATTTAGGAGTGAAGCATCGCAGAGAGCCCCCTCACGGACATAATTGGGCACTTACTCATTTTGTTTGCCGCTGATGCTAACACCCACAGATCCTTGGCAACTCCTGATGAATTAGCTTCCTCTACTTTCCCAGGGCACATTGAAAATCGCAGAGGAAACCGTCCAGGGTCAGTGGCAGCCCTGTCAACGATCATTAGACTGGGATACCAGGAGCACCGCATATAAGGCCTTTGAGGCACTGGCAAGAACAAATCTCTCAAAACATCCATGAGATTTGTGTTAAGAGTCTCAATCAGAGTCAAAAATTCTATTATGCAAAGACAGAATAGATTTCTATTTTGCTCATCACTGGAGGAGCTATATAAATAATAAACCAAAGAACTCACCCCCCCCTCCAGATTTCTGGGGGTGAGTTCCTAAAATTTCTTTCTCTTAAATAGGAAGATAAGGCATTAAAACTTTATCTCTAATTCCTTAGCCATTAACCAATTAAGCATGTGATTATGTGGCCAGTCCAAACTAAAATATGCCACGTGCACAAAAAATATACCAAAATTTGAGGCCTTGTCCATACAAAAAAATTAAAATATTTCATTAATAATTATTTTATTGATCACATATTTAAATGACAATATTTGGGGTGTGTTGTGTTAAATAAAATATATTATTAAAATTAGTTCCTCTGTTTTGCTTTAATTTACTGATAGTTTAAATAACATCCGTGGCTCACATCATATTCGTATCGAATGGCATTGCTATAGATCGAGGAGGTATGCACTTGGTTGCTGTATTTTAGGACAAAACTTTCAACTCTGTGAGAGTCCGGAGGCTCAGTGCATTCAGCCCATAGTTCCTTATTTAATAAGGGGAATAATAACCATACCCCTCTCTTAGGCTAAAAAGAAATAAATAGCAATGTGTGGAAACTACCTCGCATCGTGGCTGGCACGTGCTCTGCTCCTGGGAGCTTCCATTCACGTTAAATAGCAAGGAAACTGGATAATGGGGATGACGTTATGATGACATTGATAACAAATTCTATGCCTGTGCTTTCCCAGGTTCATTTTGGCTAAATAAACATCTAGCTGTGTATAGTATAAAGATTTTCTTAAGGACATTAAAGGCAGAAGTGCAAATTGGGGGCGGGGGTCCCACCATCAGGAATAGTAGACTTTTTTCTTAGCAATTCGTTTGCTTTCAGTTGATTAGGTGCTAATTGTCTCCTATCTGTGGCTGGTATTAATAGCTTAAAGGAAACTTTACAAATTCAAAGGCTGGGGATTCAAGCAGTACCTGTCAGGGGAGTGAACTCAATGTGTTCTTTCAACCATTTGCTATTTGCATATTGAGTATAAAAATATTTTGTACCTAAAAAAAGCTACCATCCTTTTTTTTTTTTTTTCTTGAAAGATGGTTTATTTGAATTTTGTTCTGGGGTTTTTCTTTAAGTAATGGGGTTTTGCTCTATCTCCCAGGCAAGGGTGCAATAGCACAATCGTAGCTCGCTGCAACCCTGAACTTTTGAGCTCAGGTGATCCCCCTGCTTTAGCTTCCTGAGTGCCTGGGACTACAGTGACAGCCCACCATGCCTGGCAAATTATTTTCATTTTTTGTAAATACAGGGCTTGTTATGTTGCCCAGACCAGTCTCAAACTCCTGGGCTCAAGCAATAACTCCTGTTTTGGGAGGAGGCCTCTAAGAATGCTGGGATTATAGGTGTGAGCCACTGCGCTGGGTCCTGGATTTCACTTTACAGAAAGAGATAGGTACAGAGAAATACTTCTCTACCGTGAAAAAAAGAGCCAAGCATTGCGGATAGATGGTCAGCTATAGGGATGAGTACCCCAACCAAGACCGCCTGCCGGCTCAGGTCAGCTATGGTTGATCACACCCAACCAACACTACCTGCTGGCTCAGGTCAACTACAGGGGTGACCACACCCAAGTCAACCTGGAACACAGATGCTCAAGCTGAAACCAGCTCAGCTGAAACATGAATTACACTCAGCCAACTTTTGCTATGTAGCTGCTGGCTCAGAGTTTTTGTATCTTCCAAAAATCTCTAGAATCCACATTATATCAGTCTTCCCTATTTTAGGACATCATTTGAAATCTTAAAAGAATTTGTGCCAAATAAAACATATCTGTGGGCTGGTTTGGACCAAGGTCTGCCAGTTTGCAGTCTGACTTAGATCAAGATATTTGGCACAATGGAAGATAATATTCAGAGATTTCTTTTTTTTTTTTCTCTTCACCATTCATGTTTTTGTTTTTATATAATTTAAAAAATTTCAGAATATTAGAGGCACACGTTTTGTTTACATACTTTGTTTTTGTGCAGATTGAGTCAGAGCTATACATGCCATTTGCCCTTTGATTCATGGATTTCTACTAAATTTATTTTATTTTTTTTATTTTTCAGACAGAGTCTTAGGCTGTCACCCTGGGTGAGTGCTGTGGCATCATAGCTCACAGAAGCCTCCAACTCTTGGGCTCAAGCAATCCTCTTGCTTCAGTTTTCCTATTTTTATTAGAAATGGGAGTCTTGTTTTTTGCTCAGGCTGGTCTTGAACCCATGAGCTCAAGCTATCCACTTGCCTTGCCCTCCCAGAGTGCTAGGATTACAGGTGTGAACCACTGGGCCTGGCCAAACAGAATATTTATCTATTTATTTATTTACTTATCTTTTGATTAGCAGGCCTGAGTCAAGTTCAAACCCACCAGCCCCACTGCATGGGGCCTGTGCTCTAACCATTGAGTATGGGTGCCCTCTATTAAATATTTTTCTATCAGCCTCATTCCTACCTCTCTTTATGGATCCACCCTTTAAATACAAGAAACTATTTCTACAGCATGTAATATCTGTAGTATGTATAAAAAAATCAATCCGTACATTCCAACAGTTAAATACATATTAACAGAGTCAGGGAACTCCCGAGTACCCTAGTATGAAGCGTGATAAATGAGTCCAGCTACATATGCCCACACGTTTGCACACACATGAATACACACATTGACAAACTATTTCAATCAACTGTTTTCTCCTCTTAGAAAGAACGTCCAGGGGGTTGCTGCTCATGAAAGATAGCTAGATGTACTGACAGCAAATAAATCCTTTAGGTTGTAAAAGAAACATTAAATAAATATAATTCATTTTGAAAAGACATGCCATTGATATGGGGAAATGCATATGATGTTATAATAATGAAAGGAGAATCACTGTGAACATTCCACAGGATTTGACACTGCGGAGTTACGTGGGAGCCACACTAGCAACACAAACTTCGACATTACTTACCTCTAGGCTGGAAGACGAGGATTATTTTATCCTCTTCTTTGGACTCTTCTGTGTTTCTCAACACTTTATATGGATGAGCACACGTTGATTTTATAGTCAAAAAACTATATGAAAATACATACAATTATTTTTCTGACCATCAACAAAAAATAAATATTCTGGTCATTTATGCTAAAGTGACAGTTTTGGTGGAATTTTCTTGATAATTTAAAGGAAAGAATAACTTAAAGGAAAGAAATGTTTATTTTGCTTGGGTGATTCATAGATTATCTCATTTCTCAATTCTTCTTTGTCCCCAAATCATGACACAAGTGACAAACTATAAATTGATCGAAAGAGAATCTGGGATAGCTTGGGGCTGAAGGTTTTATAATTTATTAAACATTTGGCATAACAGACTATTGCTGAAAAAACATCTATCACTTTAACACTAAAAAAAAAGAAAAAGCTACACAAAAAAGCCTTTCGATCTGGATTCTATCTGCCATCCTAACCCAAATGTCAGAGTATCTTTCTATTCATTCCAATAGAGATATTTTTGATATTTTATGGAAATAGTGTCATAAATATTTTATATGGTTATCTTCTCTTTACCAGTGCTGCAAAATATCATAAGGTTCTTCTTTTCAATAAAATGCTTTATTGCAGGCACAGTTGAGTTTGCTTTGGCCCAGCCTCTAATTTGAGCAAAAAAATTCTATGAAGGAAGGAATGAGGACTTCTACAAAGTACTTGGTTCTCTGCTATTTTATAAAGTACCATGATTGTGCAATTTTTACTAAATGTTGCCCATTTTCATTGAAAACCAGTGAAGTAAATGTTGCCTTATGTCTTAACGTATTCTTAGTAAGAGACTATGTTTTTAGAAAGCCTAGAGCAAATGAAAGTTTTAATACCCATTATTTATAAATGGATGTATTTCTTTAGGGAGAGACTCATATCTGTACCTACTAGAAAAATAGTATGCATCATAATATGTCTGCCAATTAATATATTTATGAAAGTTTAAAATGTTCCATGAGCTTTTTTGATTGTCAAAATTCCACACAACATGACCACAGAAAAGTTTGCTTCCTTGACTTCTTCTGATACTATGAATCAAAGAGGAAGAAATGTCCATGTAAAATCCACTGCTCTCCTCTGCATATTAAAAGTGGCATTTTTTGACACACAGTATAATCTGTGAGGCCAAAAATGTGTTCAAAAACTGTGAAATCTGTTTATGTGAGCCACGTAAGTGTCCCTGATGCTAAGTTGGAGTAAATATTGATTTAGGCTATCGTTTTACTTACATCTGAATGTCACAGTCACCAGTATCCTATTACTGACCCTCTGAACTATTTTCATTCTTGACTATTCAATTCAGATATAAAAATATGTAGATTTTCAATACTGTTGGGTATGGCTACTATATTCTAAGTCACTGGGATTGATCTGAATGTCACTCATCAAGAGGAAGAAGCATAACGCACACACGCGAAGGAGAAGACCCCTGCCTATGATGACAAAGACCATGGTGAAAATCTATGGACTATAATAATACAGCCACCATCTTTCTCGCAAACAAGTATCTGTATGACCTAATATCTCTTTTTAAAAAAATAGTGGTATGTCACACTCCATACCTAAGTCCTGCTTCAATATGTCAGCACTATTGATGCCATATATCTGTCAAGCTTTATTAAAATTCTTTTTGATGTGTATCTTGGCTCATAAACCTCTACAGTGTACTGATACTGCATCAGGGAATGTCCTTGTAACACTGCATCTCTGAAGATGGGGCAATAAAAGAAATCCTCCAGACTTTCAAGTTCAGCCTAGGATATCACACACCCTGCATGCCCTCTCGTCAGAACTCTGAACATGCTGATGCATTGGTAAGTAATTACAGTATCACTATTGTGCAAACCTTATTTCATAGAACCTTCTGGTAGGAAGGGCATACCTGCATTTAGAGATAAATATCCCCCAGCAGAGGCAGTACTGATACCAGGATAAACTGTCAAGTCTATTTTTCCTTATAAAGCTGTTTTAGAAGCAGCATTCCTGGAGTTAGAGCACTAGAGTTTTATCCTTGGGTCTTTTTATTTGTGCTATTTATTTAATTGGCACCAGTGGATCTTCCTTATTAGGACCAAAAATCTCTTGTCTGTCTGTAGCACACGTTTTCCATGGCCCTAGAGGACTCATTGTACTTGGGGGGAACGCATGATGTGCCAATCAAAATGGGCTTACTGAAAACGCATCACGGTTGTCAATGCAGAGACTATGCCTCATGGTGTGGGGAAACTAGGGCAGGAAGGTACAAAAAGGGGCACAGGGAAAGAGAATAAGGGAAAAATAATGCCCAAACACATCAATATAATCAATCAAAATACGTTCACTGTTCTCCTGTTTGTAGCATTATTCTAGAATAGTACATCTCAAAGTGTTTGAAGTTCAAGTTACGTGGAAAATCTTTGGCTGATGGTTTAATTTCTCCCAATATACCATGACCTGATGCCTGATCATATGGAGTTCAACTGGCATGCACCTCACACCACTGGAGATTCGCCACGCAAGGTCAACAACATTAGGGAAAAGTCCTACTCACAGTGTCACGACAATGTGAAGTTGCTATAAAAATTTCTGAGCACTTTTAATTTTGTACCTAGCCTGTTGCAGAATAGTAATAGACCGTGGACCATGCTGTGTGCACCTTGCTCGGGAATAGCGGCAGAAGAGTTAACTTCCCCACCAACATAAACCCACTGTAGTCAAAGTGAGCTTGCTAAAACGTCAGCAACATTCCACTGGCCAAATCCGAAGGTCCATTCCTTCTGCCCTTCCCACTGCCTATCTGCACCTACAGAGGCTTCAGAGGAGCCTCAGTCTGGGATTCTCTCTCCCTTTGCTTTCGGGACAACATGCTTAGCTGGGTTCTCATCACTTGCCTTCCTCTCCCGAATCCTCTTTAAATATGCATACTCCATGAGGTTTCACCTGACTCTGTTCTCCTCTTTCTCTGGCTAAATGTTATCACTCTTTGCCAACACACATTTCTATGTTGTCTTTTCTCCAATCAGTTGGCAGGCGTCTCAGTGCTCCGAAATAGGAACAAACCGCATGTCAGGAACCATGTGTGATGCTGGGGACAGACGCTAAAGAGACAGTACCAGGGCCGCTGTGCTGGGAAGTCCCGGTGCTGTCCAGATGCGCCCTCCATTCTGCTCCGCCTGCTGTGAGGCAAGTCCCCCACCTCTTATCTGGGCCACTACAACAGCTTCCCAGCCCTGTACCTGCCATCAGTCTACCCCATCTCCATTTTTTTTAAAAGCAAAAATCTAATCACATATTTGCCATTTGAAAAATCTTTCCTGGTTGCCCTTCCTGTGCAAGCCCTTGCAATTCCTTTGAAGTGTATTACCCAGATGCTGTGGTCCGTATCTCCCTCCTGCTTCCCCTGCACAAGACTCTGACCTTTCATGACTCATGACTTTGCACATGTTGGGCCTCTGGCAAGAAAACTGCACCTCTTTTCTCCTCTGTTCATTTATTTTTTTTTTACAGTTTTTGGCCAGGGCTGAGTTTGAACCCACCACCTCTGGTATATGGGGCCGGTGCCCTACTCCTTTGAGCCACAGGCGCCGCCCCCCTCTGTTCATTCTTTAAGTCCAAGTCTGACTGTTGCCTCTTCTAAGGTGTCTCTGATTTCCTGAGGTAATGGGACACATGTATTTCTTTATTCATGTAGTAGTTCATTCAAGGCTCACATATACTGAGTATGTGTGCTACACTTGCACTTATTATACCTCCCTCTCTTCAGGATAGACTGTGATTTCCCCCAAGGAAAATAACATTCATTGCTATGTCCTTTGTCTTTTTATAGAACAGTACCTGACACATAGTAGGTGCTTTGCACATATGTGTGCCTCAAAGGTACTGAAATTCATCTGTCCAAAGAAATGTTTTTTTTTATTCTTTTTAATTCAGGCAACATTGACATTTATAGGCCAAAGTGTGGTGGCTCACGCCTATAATCTTAGCACTCTAGGAGGCCAAGATCACTTGAGCTCAGGAGTTCAAGACCAGCCTGAGCAAGAGGGAGATTCCCCCCCATGTTTACTAAAAATAGAAAAATTTGTCCGACACTGTGGTGGGCCCCTCTAGTCCCATCTACTGGGAGGCAAAGGCAGGACGATCACATGACCTTGGGCATCTGAGGTTGCTGTAAGCCAGGTTGGTGCCACTGTACTCCAGCCTGGACAACAGAGGGAGACTCTGTCTCAAAAAAAAAAAGAATAGACATTCACAAAGTTGATTGTGAAACAGACAGTTTTCACTTACAGGTTGCGTTTAGGTCTCTCGTCCCATCTCTCACCACCCACTGACTCCACTGACTCGTACCTTATGCTTCAGGGAGAACACGTGCTCGGAACTGCCTGTGCACAGCTTTTAGGTTCGTGCCCCTGCTCTTCCATTCAGATATTGCCTCTGCCTAAGAAACATGTTTCACAATGCCAGGTGCCCCCACTATCTGCCCAACACCCTCCTACAACACGTGGCTCCAATATCCACCACCCAGAATGTCACACACAGCCTAGGATGAAATGAGGGGCCATCCTCTCAGTTCCTAAAGCATCTGCTGCGATCTCTGATCACACACTGACATTATTTCTTTCTATCCTCCCCTTCCTAATTAGTAATCGCAAGTACTTTACCTCCTTAGTCTCTGTATCTCAAGTACTTAACAATAGTATTTAAGCTAATGCCTACCCATCGGGACTGAGCTAAATCTCCATAATGTCTTTGTTTTTACCAGGATCTACATTTGAGTCAGGTGAATGCTGGAATATTATTAGCACCTATCCCAGACTGTAGAGGACAAAAGATTATAACTAATAGACACAGCATAGTCAGAGCTGTTTTCCAAACTTTGCCTAGCCGTGGTACATCTAGAAAGGTTAAGGAACCTCTTAACTTCTTAGGATGAGAAAACTTCAGTGGAGAGAAGGCACTCATTTTAATGGAATTCCAATAGATAGAATAATTTTACAATAAAGTACCGTAAGTCAGGAACAGGCCATTACAAACAGCCGTAACCTACAAAAGAAGAGGAAAGAAGACACGGAGAGCTTTTAAGGCACTGGAAATCTTTTTAATTCCGTCACATCCAAATGCATATCCCCAGGCCTCACCTTTTGCAGGAGAAAGTAAAATTAATAAGAAAAAATTAAATGCTTTAATCAGACCAATCAGATTGTTTTAATGTAATTGAGATTTTCTCTCTAACTTCTATACACTCAACTGTGACGCTTTCCACAAAGCAGAGGATAAAATGTTCTTTCCTTCTGCTGACCCCTGGACTTCCTTAGGCTCTTAAAATTTCCAAGGCTTAGCACAGTATCAGGACCATGGTAAGATTCTTACATTTTCAATGAATTATATTAATGAGCTATTTTTGTTGTTATGCTTCCTGGTCCTAATACCATTTTCTTACTATTCTCATCATGAAATTATTTATGTATTAACTGAAAAGTGCCTGCTAAATATAATATAATGTTCACCACAACATCATGACAGGCATAGATTATTTATGCTGACCTGAAAGTTGTAAACATAGGAACAACATTGGTAATTTTAAAAGGCTAACCTGTTCTTTTGAAAACGTTGACTATGTATCAATGACAGAAGAGAATACAGTAACCACAGATTACCCACAAAACCATTTCATTCACTGAAGGCCTTTTCATGGTCCTTTTCATTTCTAAATTACTCAACAAAAATTAACTCCAATAGAAACAAATTCGTGGGCGGTGCCTGTGGCTCAAGGAGTAGGGAGCCAGCCCCATATGCTGGAGGTGGCGGGTTCAAACCCGGCCCTGGCCAAAACCTCAAAACAAAACAAATTTGCTACAGAAGGAACAAAACCAGTAACTCAACTGAAGGCTTCAAAAGGTGATCTTGCTTTAAATTTTTCCCCAAAATAAACATCTAAATACAAGGTGGCCATATAGTTCGTGCACAATTTAAAATTGCACATGAACTTGAGGCCATCCTGTAGAACACCACATTTCTTGTAAACTGACTCCATGGTGAATTGTTCAGAATGGTTTTCCATTATGATCAGAGAATGCTGGAAATGGAGGCATTTCAAAGCCTCCATTTCATTAATTTGACGATAATTATTTGTGAATCAGTTATGTTCATTAAAAACTGACGCTATTTACAGCACACATGTTAATGCAAGGCTGGGTACCCCAGGAGGATGAACCTCGCAAAAGAACACCAGTCTGCAGGGCACATAAAGGCAGATGGCTGCTGACAAAACTACTCTGGCCTCACTAGAGACTAAAATCCAGATTTTCTTTTCAAAGTCATGACTCACATGGTAGAAAGATTTTAGACAATTGACAGTCAGATAGATAGATGACAGTATTTGTTGTTGTCGTTTTTGACAGTATTTGTTCATACTTTGAGTTCTATGGCTTGCAGTTCTACTACATAGCCGGTTGGTCTGGAATAAATCAGTGAAGTCTTTGCACAGCTAATGTGATTGCCCTTAACACAATTTACAGCTTTTACTCAAAGAAACCACTTATTTTTTTGAGACAGAGTCTCACTTTGCTGCCCTTGGTAGAGTACCAAGGCATCATAGCTCACAGCAACCTCAAACTCTTGGGTTTAAGCAATCCTATCGCCTCAGGCTCCCAAGTAGCTGGGACTATAGCTGCCTGCCACAATGCCTGGCTATTTTTTTCGATTTTTCATAAATATGTGTCTGGTTCTTCCTTAGACTGGCCTCTAACTCCTGAGCTCAAGTAATCCTCCTGCCTAGGCCTCCCAGAGTGCTGGGATTACAGGTGTGAGCCACCGTGCCCAGCTATAAAGAAGTCATTTTTATGAAAGCGAAATGTACGAAAGTCCTGTCTTAGTGTAAATGGCATCGTGATGGACTATTAAAGACGCTAGAGTCATTTCCTTTCATTAAAAAAATCATGCATGCTGGCATGCACACATATGTTCACACACACACACACATTCAGCACCTAGCTCAAGAAATAGCATGTTATCAACAATTTCAGAAACCTCTGTGTGTCTGTTCGTGGGATCATATCTCCAAACTTCATTTCCAGAAGAAACCATCATCTGACATTTTTGTTTATCATTCTTTTAATTTTCTGCGGAGTTTTACTGCATGTATTTTTCATTAATAAATGATGTACTGCTTATTTCTGCATTTTATGGACTTTCTGCCAATGGTATACATTCTTTGGTGATTTAATAATTTTCTCTGTCAGTGCGGTTTCTGTGATTCATCCAGGGGTGTGTGGCTACACTGCACTTACTTTCTGTGCTCCGTACAATTCGTGGCACCGAGAGATCACCATTTATGCAGATGAGATATTAGTGATGTTTCTAGTTTTTACGTTATTGTAAACAATGCTGCAATAAACATTCCTGAACCTGCCCACTTGTTCACATGTGTAATAACAATAGTTTCTCCAGGGAAGGAAATGTGGGTTTAGAATATGTATGTCTTCAACAATACAGGTATTTTCAGATCATTATTGAAAATGAGCATATCAATTTACACTTCGCCAGCAAAGGACAAAAGTTCCTCAGACTCCACATCTTGCCAACACTTGGCACGTTCAAAAATGGTTACTCACACACACAAAAATGGCTCACTGCCCACAGATATTCACTCCAGAATCATATCATGCTTCTAACAGAATTTGAGTTCGTTAAAATGAATGTGCTCTATCCAAAGGCTATGAAGAGTCAGTGTTTTTATCTATAAGATGAGAAGCATAAGTTTTAACAATAATCCTGTTGAAGCTTATAAGTTAGTTCTCCATTTCTCTGGTAAGAATATTGCCTACAATGTTATGTCAAAACATTTGTGTCAAACTGCTGTGTTTTGCCAAAGAGGTAAATTTTCCAGTCAAAACAATGAATTAGAAGCTATTAATGATGTCTTCCAAGATTAGGAAGTCATTGTACGAGAGAAAACAAGGGGGAGATAATCCCCAAATCAGGATGCAGGAGATAAGGTAGTTTGTTGATCTCCACGCCAGAATTTTGCTTTGAATTCTCTAACTTTTTGCCGTCCTTTCACCAACTTTAAGTCACTCAATTAATAGACCACAGGGAGGCCTCAAATTTATGAAGCACTTAAAGCTCAAACACAATTCTTGCTTCTTCTCATAATATATATATATAGCCCTTGTAGTGTTTTATTTTTATTATAAAAATTACTTCATGTACTGAAAGTCACCATAGTATTAGTATATCCATTTCTGATTTAGTCAGCTACAGTCCATTTGGTAATCATTAGCTGAGAATGTTTATTGGTAAAATACTTGATCCCTGAGTTATAAATTACTTGAAAAAAATTATTCGACTTATTTGAAAGCAAGGCTACTAACATACATCTATCTATCTATCTATCTATCTATCTATCTATCTATCTATCTAAACTCTCTATTTCCAGAAGGCAGTGTTCACATATCAGGATGGGATTTAGAAATGCAGCCGAGTTTATGAACTTATAAATTTATAAGGGCTAAAGAAATGCAGGTAAGACCAGCCAGTACCTGCAAATAGCTCACTTTCCAGGGTTCTATGACCTACAAATTGTACCCACATCCAAGGCAATTATTCTGCAAATGAAGGTGAGTCAGGAAGGAATCAGTGGAATAAAGAGATAGTCTTGCAAAGTACATCCCTGATCACTTCTAGAGAAAAATTAAAGGTCCCCGAGTCCAGCCTTCATTATGAACAGGAGCATATTAGATTTGGAAAGACAAAGACCCCAGAATGAGACCAGCGTGGAATGACAATGAGGAGGCAGCATCTCCAGGAGGTTGTCAATGCCAAACTCTGAGAGGCAGGCAGAGGAATTCGCAGCAATCCCAGCTGCGGCTTTGTAGACACTGCCCTAAAAAATCCTCTCTCATTTCACTGGAACCTCGTCAAACCGACACACCCACAGAAACATCAACTCTGCTCCTTCTCAGGTAGAATAAACATATACAATCAGGAATAGGACACACGTCAAATCCATGCTTTGGATTTCCTGCTTCCTCTCTCTTTCTTTCTTTTCTTTTTTTTTAGAAAGTAGATTACTCTTTAATTTTTATTTTTTTATTAAGTCATAGCTGTGTACATTAATACTATCATGGGGTACAGTGGTGGTTTCTATATACAATTTGGAATACTTTGACCAACTGGCTATTTCATAGCCTTCATGTCATTTTCTTAGTTGTTATGTTAAGACATTTATATTCTACATTTCGTAAGATTCACATGTGATTGGTGGGATCACGCCTATGATTTATCCTATCTCTTTCTTAAAGGCTGGCTCAGCTTTCATTTTTCAATCAAAACAAAGGATCTAACTTGAAGCCTCTGTGGCTAAACTTATTATTTAAACTTATTTAATTCATTTAATTAAACATTTTTTACAACAAAATCTAGCCATCCAAGCAAATATAGGATATATTTTTAATGCTCATTTACATTTTACCAACTATCCTCTGGGGAGCTTATTTCCTCTTGCTATTTTACCTAGCTAATTCCTTTTTAATCCACGTTTGGGGCTCTAGTTTCTTTGGTTTCTAAAACATTGTTAACAGTCAATAAAAATATTATTTTAAACATCAAAATTATATGCCCTTCAGATTAATAAATCCCTTGAAGGCTTTACAGCCTTCTTACAAATAATCATTTTGGAAATTAGTAATTTAAAACTGGGTTGCTATGTATATTACTAATAATGTCATGGAGAAACATTTTCAAGGTATATGTGGTCTTTATGCCAAGAAATAAATATGGAGGAGGTGAAAATACAAAAAAAGAAAAAAAAAAAACACAGCAAGACAGCTACAATAGTTATAAAAAATGTAGTGGCTCTTTGGCGCAGCCTGCAATAGAAAAGGAGTGTTTGGCAATAACATTTGTACAAATTCACCCGTGTTGGGTGATATAATATCACATTCCCGTTATGTACTGCCTTTAACTTTACCGCTTAAAGTAATCATCTTTCAGGGTTTTTTTGTAGGACTAACCTCATAAACGGACAGGGCCATCTCAAAGAGTATTACATCTCCAGGGAAAACTTAAAGACAGATTTCCCCTATATGGGAAATCCTCGGTGTTTAAAGACAGCAGCGCTGGCATTGAAGCTTTAGAAACATTGTCCTCAGGGAAAGTCCCAAAAGTGGATTAGTGATTTATCTTTTCCAGAACTCCCATACAATTCATGGTATGGAATTATGAAGATAATGGACATCCGAAGGAATTCTCTGTAGGAGTCTATACTTTGTATCCATTAATCCTCCCTAATTCAGCTCTATAGGTGTCAGCAAAGGTCTCTTCCTTCACCACTTAGGAATCTGGACACTTCAACACATGTGATGAAAACGAATAATGCCAAGGGCTACCCTCCTGAGCAACAACTTGCCTCCACTTGCTGGCCTGATGGAGAACATCACATTGACTTCCTAGAGCAGTGGTGCTCAACCTGTGGGTCACCACGCACAGGAACTATATTAAAGGGCTGCGGCATTTAATACAGGAAGGTTGAGAACCACTGTCCTAGAGGATTAAAACCTCTGAATGGACTGCTTCATAACTATTTATCATCCTTAAAACTCTTCTAGAAATGCCAGTGATCATAGCTGCAAGGCTCCTGCAGGTGCACCCTTCCTGATTAAAGCTTCTCTGCTGCATTGCTAATAAATAGCGACATTAATTTCCAAGCCGCATGGAAGTGCGTGAAGTCCTGCTTTCTCTCACACAAAGCAAGGAGGAAAAAACCAGAATTAGGCTTTGATATTTAGTTGATTTCTTTAAGAGCAAGGACTGTTGTAAGAAAGAATTTTTACCTTGATTTGTTAATTTTGGTAAACATTTATCTTATAAAATGGAATAAAAGAAAAAAATAATCAGTAAGAAAGACGACACACTTTCCATTACCTTGGACACTCGGTTGGCAACCTCCCTGCCCACGGTCAGCCCCTGGACGAAGGTCCGAGCAGCGATGAAGGCGCGGGTAACCTGGATCTTCAGCTTCCGGGGCACGTCTCCAAAGGGCTTCAGCTGGTCTGTGTATTTGCTCACACATTCCAGGTAGTCCTCGCTGAAGTGGTACTGAGGGTTTATCAGCTGAAACATCCGCTCCAGCAGCCGAGCCCAGAAGTCATTGAGCATGTCTTCCAGATTGACATTGCCCCCGGTGTAGTATCTTTTCAGCTCTGTGAAAAGATCCTGGAACACTTCCGAGTTCTGCATGTACAGCATTCCATAGGTCCGTACAAACATATCATTTAGTGACTTTTCTGCGTTCTCTAGAAGCTCCCGGAAAAATTCTGCAGATAAAACAGGAAAAGAGTCATAAGTTACTAACATCTAGAAAGCCTAAGACATCTACTTACCTTAAACACCACTGCATTTAATGGGCAATTTCACACCAAAAGACATACCCCGTGATTAATGTATTAATGAAGGAATAAAAATAATAGTTTAAATGAGATCTGACCTATGCCGTCTATGAGTCAAAGAAAACAGAAGACCCCAGTAACATCCATCCATAAGAGCATCTATTAGTGTTAGGAGCTGACTATGTAATACTCCTCCAGAATAAGGCCATTCCTTCTTCATTTATCATTTTTGTCGAGAAAAATCTCATGGCTTGATAAAAACTCAAATTAGCCAGGCACGGTGGCTCACACCTGTCATCTTAGCACTCCAGGAAGCCGAGGTGGGTAGATCACGTGAACTCAGGAGTTTGAGACCAGACCAGCCTGAGCAAGAATGAGACCCTATCTCTACTAAAATAGAAAAAATTAGCTGGGCATTGTGGCAGGTACCTGTAGTTCCAGCTACTTGGGAGGTAAGGCAAGAGGGTTGCTTGAACCCAAGACTCTGAGGTTGCTGTGAGCTATGATGCCATAGCACTCCACCTTGGGATGAGAGAATAAAACTCTGTCTCCAAAAAATAATTATTAACATAAAAGATTTAAAAAAAATTAAAAACTCAAATCAAAACAGGTTGCAACCATAATGTGCAAAGCATCATTATTAACATAATGATAAATACATTTGCTTCAGCCTATTTACAAAGTTGTCCTAACCTTAAATTCAATTAAATTGCTTTTATTTGGAATAGTCCATAAACGGGATACTCAAATTAGTTTAATATTTTGGACTCCCTCTACTTTCTATATATAGCAATCAATTAGCAGTGTTCCAGAGATTCGTAATGCAATTAAATTCACTTAATACTAAAGCTATAATGAATATAATTTAGGTGGTCATAATGAGTTAGAAAGCCAGGAAGTGTCTGGGATTATCATTATAAACTATCACTTAATAGAACTTGAATAAAATATTGGCAATTGGGTTTTCTGGTTAAAATAAAAAGTATGTACCAAAAATGAACTCTCCCATCCTGCTATAGTACCCGAGTGTCACTGAGATCACTGACAGGACACAAAACATCGCAGACATTAAAGACATTAGATACTGTCATCCCCACTAGCGCTCATGTCACACTCTCTCAAGGGACCCTTCTTGTGTAACGGGAACCCTTCTGTTTGCACAAATAACGCCTGGGTGGGGCAAGCTGAGGTTTTATCCATTTGTGGAATATACATTGAAGTGAGAAAAAAGGTCAGGAGAGATAATGCCTCAGAGTTTAACGGTCCCTTTCCCAAGAATGGAGTGATTTCGCTTTCCCCAGTCAGAGTTTCATTTTATTCCCCTGAAGCTACATCCCTCCTCAGAAATGCAGACACAAACCAAGTCCCTGCATTTTAAGGACTTCAAGTAGGAATTTTTCAAAAATGAATTTTTTTTTTTCTGAAGCCCTGGAGGAGTATGTTCTAAGACACGGAAGGAAAAGCGACTAATTCCTCTGCATGGGCCCCACGGATGCTCCTTGAGCTGTCTCAGAAGCTGGCTGAAGCAGCACTTCATTTAGCTGCAACCGTTCTAATTCATGTAGAATTGGACCATTGTCTTGATAGTTAGATAACCTCTATGATAATCACAGCTTTTTTGTATTTCTTTTCTTTTCTTTTCTTTTCTTTTTGAGACAGAATATCACTTTGTCATCCTTGGTAGAGTGCTGTGGCGTCACAGCTCATAGCAACCTCCAACTCTTGGGCGTAAGCCATTCTCTTGCCTCAGCCTCCTGGTTAGCTGGGACTACAGGCACCCACCACAATGCCCCGCTATCCTTTGGTTGCAGTTGTCATTTTTGTTTAGCAGGCCCTGGGCCCTGGTGTATGTGGCTGGTGACCTACCCACTGGGCATCAGGAGCCTAGCCGTATTTGTTTTCAAATAAGACAAAAGTACCAAAGGGTAAAACCACTCTGACCCCTTGTTTATCTTCTTCGTATGAGAGAATACATTTTTTTTCTTAAATATAGAAATTCTATTGCTACAGTGGCAAGGAATTTTTGGAATTATCTAAAGGTCAAGGCTTAGAAAGTTTTGGTTCAAGTGTAACTTTGTTCAAGTTACTGCTTTTTTTTTTTTAATTTTTGCTAAACATAAAACCAGGTTACATATCACTAAACCTAGCTTTAGGATTCAGTAAAGAAAATGAGTGTTGAAGCAGATAGGGCAAAATTTTCAAAACTGGCACAGGACCAATTTATCAAAATGTTTATCTGTGCTATATGTTGATGCTACGTGTGATTTTATAAAATCAGGAGCATTTCAAAATCTTTTCAGAAATACTGTTTACCAAGCTTGTCCTAAAATTGAAACTATATTAAATTATTAATGCCAAAGTATAAAAATATCGTAAGTACTATCTTTTAACAGTGAAACCAAGAATGAGACTAAGGCCTTAGCCAAGGCCTTGCCTCTGAGACAGGAACAGGGTGAAAGGTTTTAGAGATTGTGAAGGAAGGTAGAAAAGAAGGCAAAATCACTGAATTGAAAAATACTAATATAATGAGACTGGAAAGTGGATTCTAATCATGAGCTCTGGACAGCCTATTCATTTATCTTCTTTTTGAGGTCAATTATTTTGCTGGACTCAGGAATTAAAGCCTAATTTATTGAATACAGACTACTGCCTTCAGCAATGAATAGTCAGTAGTCAATAGTGTGGTCTGGATTTGTAAAGAGCTAAAAATAAGAGAGAGACAGAGAGAGGAGAGGGAATGAATATGAATCTTCTGCTCCTCATTGTTCACCAAAGATTTGAGCTATAAATGCTCCTCTCTAGACATAAAGATTTTATTGTTTCTTTTACTAAGGTTCATGCCTTAGACTTCTCCCTCCTGACACAGGGAACAGTGAATGGTTAAAACCAGACTGCCTACTCTCTGTGCCTTGTGCTTTGTTTTCTAAGTTTGCATTCATGATGTACTATAGAAATGAAGAAACATTTCATTAGATTCTAAGCTTAGAGTTTTGTCTAAGGGTGTGCCATTGTCTCAAAAGTTTGCTGTAAGCTTCACTGGCCTCAAAAGTCAAGTATTATTCCTTGTTCGAAATCATTATGTGGCTTACTGATCTCAAGTCAAAGGTAATATTTGGTATTGAAAGACACAAAAGTATCAACCCATTATGACAAGTTGCTACCTTAAGGTGAATTCATCTTAGACCCTATGAAAAATGGGGATCCAAGGTACCCAGGCAAAACTGGTGTCCTGCAAAAATAAGTAAACTCATTTTGTTTTCAGGACGTGTGCAGACTTCTGCCTTTTGAAAGTTGGTTCTTTGAATAAAGTATTTTATGCTTGGATGAAAACTGTTTCTCAGCGAATCACACAAGGTTGAGATGTAGAAGGCTGTTATCTGGCCCATGTTGCTGATGGAGTATCTTGTCCAAACAGTATCAGCCAGAACAAAATTCAAGACTGGTATAAGAAAAGACCATCTCAATCTAACCCTTTGTTTAACGGGAGAGAACAAAGCTCACCCTGGATTAAGTCTTCAGTCAACAAAAATTTTTATCAACAAGAAACAGTTTGGCAGAAAAACGCCATTTGATTTTTTTCTACTTCCTCAATCACAAAATATACATCAAAGGTGGTTGCTTAGGGCTTGGTTATGCTTCATAGGTGCACGAAAGAACTTTTCCAGCCAGCATGAGCCTCTGGGAGCATTTTATTCATCTAGAGGGGAGATCTCAATGCAAACATCTGTTTGCTGCAGGGCAGACCATCTCAAGTGGGAACACAGTCTTGCAGATAAAAACCACCACTGCTGCAAAAAGCAAAAAGAATGCCCGGGCAATGCTGCCTGACGGCTTGGAGGGGTCTCTTAAGGGGCAAAATTGAGCTCCTAGGAGCTAAGAGGCACCCTAAGGATATCTGAGAAAGGCTCCAAAAGAAGCCTCCAGATAAATGGATTGAAATGTGAGGTGGCACACAGGGCCACAGGGAGACATGCGCAACAGTGGCAAATCAGAGGAGAGGCTCCCTAGGAATTTGCAGTCCCCAGGAAACAGAAAAACCTTCTAACATTCAACCTAGTAATGTCTCACTCATAAACATGCTGTCAATAAACACTGTATGCTGAATCGGGGACAGGATTGGATTCAGCATTGTTTTCCTACTTTTGTCTCATACTTTTCAAGATATTTGTCATTAAGAGCCTGTTTAAAAGCCATGTTTCAGCATGGTCCTAGTAACTCAGAAGCCAGTGAGTGAAAAGTTTGGGTCACTAGTCAGCGGAGACTGCAGGTAGCACCTGCCCTGCCCTGAGAAGCAGGTGGGCTTCCTTCAGCTCAGAAACACACACACACGTGCGCGCAGTGTGTGCCTCTGTGGAGATGTCTGCTAATCTTTGTCTTTCTACCTTCCCACAAGGAAAGCGTGCTAAATCAGTTTGGGCAGCCCAGCCAAGCTTTGGCTAAGCAGTGCCCCAAGGGAGGAGCCGACACAGAGGATAAAATGGTTCTGAAAGCTGATATCCCACAAGGAGCGGCTGTGATTCACAGACAATGAAATTACCACCCTGCTCTCACCCCACGCCTTTCTCAAGGTTAAACGAGAATGAACGTCCTTCCTCGTTGCACATACATCTACCAGCCTTCACTTATATCTTTTGACATAATTTCTCCTTTTAAAAGTCTCCTTGTTTACATAATAACGTGATACGGACAGCAGGAAAATGCTGAGTTGATGAGGAGTGTCACCGGAGGGAGACCACTGTCTTCCATGCCACAGTCGACCCTAAGGATGAGAAACCATGGTCGCTAAGTGGCCATCTGCTCCCACTCCCCAGGGGCTGAGACCTTGTAAGACCATAGAGGCTAAGTTGGATGATGTTCAGGATGTCTGTCCTTGCCACACAAACAGTCCCCTTCACGTGTGGTCCTTAGCAGTACGATGTCACGATGCTACCTCAGGTGTCTCGACCTCCCCACAGTTACCATTCTGAGCTGAATAATTCTTTGTTGGGGTAGTCGTGGGGAGGCCACACCCTGTGCATCTTAACACATTAGGTATCACCCCTGGTGTCGACCTACCAGCGGGCAGCAGCCTCCGCCTTCCCTCATTACTGGCAACCAGAATGTTCCAGACACGGCCGATTGTCTAAGTCACTCTCACTCCCCACCTTACTCCCGAGAGATACCCTTTTATTGATAAATCCAGAGACCTGCAAATAGAATATAAAAGCCTCCCCCCAAAAGGCCAGCACATTTCTAGATCTCATCAACTCCAGGGTTTATTTATGATAAAAACTGAGGAGGTTGTGTTTTGAATGGGAGGACCTGAAACTCAGACTACAGGACGATTCTCGGTAGTCAATATTGTCATTTTCATGCCTGTCACATGGCAGGGGCTTAGAAATGGCTGACAGGGAGGGAATAAGTGGGTAGATGAGCATAAGCATCCAGTGACACACCCGTCACTCCGCCTGGTCAGGACACCTCTTAGATAGTAATAGCTTCATGGACTCAGCTCACAAAGGGGGAGACACCACAACCCATGGTGTGGAACAGGACACATCTGATTTGCCCTCCTGTCATCCTCCAAATGCTTATATTAATAAATTTATACACACATAAAAACTCACATCTTCCCTTGTCCCAAGTTCATGAGAATATATGCATAAAATACTATACGAGGTGGCCATCAGCACTGTTCTACTTGACTTTCACTCCAAAGTCTGCCTGTCCTAAGCCACTCTCCGCTGGCTTAATTACTGCCTCCGCTGCTGCGGCCCTGCAGGGACTTGACTTCATAGCCCATGATCTCACCAAGCTGAACGCATTCACATTCACCTGCATACTCATTTAAGCAATGCCAAGTGGGCTCCATTTCAGTTAACTCCCAAACCACATTGCACACTCACACAGGAAGCCTCTTCCATTCAATAAACAATCTGTTGTATCGAATAAACTCACTTTGGAGATTTGTTTTCTTGTTGTTTTTAATAAACAAGACTGTGACATCCTGTATTTCTTCACAACATAGGTTTTAAAAAAGAAATTTTATAGGGGAAAAAGGAATAGAATTATTTTGAATAGACATCTTCCTGCATCATATCAGTAATTTTTAAAGATCATTTGCATTTTTTGTATAAGCAGAGGCTCAGAATGCATTTATCAAAAAACTATGGGATTGAAATAATACAAAATCATTTAAAATAATGTATTCAAGAAGGGATGAATCAGAACCTATAATTAATAAAAGACAACATTGTATTTTTTTGTTTTTGTTTTTGTTTTTGTTTTTGTTTTGAGGCAGAATCTCATTCTGTGGTATCAGCCTAGCTCACGGCAACTTCAGACTTCTGGGCTCAGGTGATCCTCCTTTCTCAGCCTCCTGAGTAGCAGAAAATACAGATGTACACCACGGAGCCCAGCTAATTTCTCTATTTTATATAGAGATGGGGTTTCCCTCTTGCTCAGGCTGGTCTCAAACTTCTGATCTCAAGCAATCCTTCCAGAGTGCTAGGATTATGACAGACAACATTGTTATAAACAAAAATTCATTTGTGACATGTCTCTTCTTCGTTACTTAGTTTTCTGTTTGTTTTGCTTTGTTTTGAGACAGAGTCTCACTATGTCTGAGTAGAGTGCTATGGTGTCACAGCTCACAGCAACCTCAAACTTGCGGGCTTAAGCGATTCTCTTACCTCAGCTTCCCAAGTACCGGGGACTACAGATGCCTGCCACAACACCCAGCTATATTTTTGTTGTAGTTGTCATTGTTGTTTAGCTGGCCTGGGCTGGTTTTGAACCTGCCACCCTGGGTGTATGTGGCTGGCACCCTCCCCACTAAGCTACAGGCACTGCCACTTCTTAGTTTCTTTGTTTTGTTTTGTTTAGCAGGCCAGGGTGGGGTTCAAACCCACCAGCCCCGGTGTGTGTGGCCGGGGCCCTAACCACTGAGCAAGAGGCACTGAGTCTATTCTTCATCAAAGTGATCTAGTAATCCACCTCGTTCCTGTTTGAGAGATTATTAGAATCAAATTTTTGACCCTGAAGTAAATGTTGTCCCTCCCCTCTACATACAGAAAGCAATTTAAAATGCAAACAACATGGCAATAGAATATTTTCACTATTGCTATTTGTCTCTGTTCCATTTTTGGAAAAAAGTAAAAATGCCATACCTTAAGTGAAGGGAAAATACGGATTTGTAATAATGAATGAAGTGAATGTTAAACAAAACTAGAGATAGCATCTAAGAGGTTGCCTGATTTCTAATGCATATCAGATACCACATTAGAAGTGTCATTTAGTTGTATGCAAATCAGAGATTATCAAAGCATATCTTCATTTGCAGATGAGGAAACTGAGACTTAAAATGTTAATTGAGTTGCCCTTGACCACTAGGAGCAGCGTGAAACCCCAAGCTCTGAAAAGAAACAACAAGAAACAGCGTGGCTTTGTAGTTCATCCTGAGTCAAATTTTCAGACTGTGATATGAATAATTAATAGGAATAGTATAAGATCCTGAGATAGCTGATAAAATCACATTTCAATATAAACTTCCCAGTGCATTCTCAATGGCACTACATAGTTATTCTATATAGAGAGGAATATATTCACATCACTGGTAAGTTATATGCAAATCACATTTTCACAGTTCACTAATACCATACTAAAGTAAGGAATTCAGTATTGAAGTCTTAAAACACTTTTTCATTATGGCCCTATGCTGGTTATCCTTTAAGGAAATATGAGTGTCCTTAAAACAAGAGCTATCTGTATTATTTGTTCCAACCAAGGAGACTCACAGGAATGGGGCCCTGACTCTGCACAGCAGTCTTACGGCAAGACAAAAGCAATGGAGAATGGGCAAGGAAGCTGGTCACGCAGTTCGTCTGCTGTGTGGGGACACTGTCAGAAAGAATACACAAAGGAAATGTGTTTCCATTTCTAAGTTAAAGGATATTATTACAGTTGTACAAATGACCGTAGTTACAAGAGACCACAGGTGCTTAACCATCCTGATACCCTGGATCCCTGTTTTCTGAGGAACACTTGACCTAGTCAGGAAGAGCTTGTGAAACTGAACTCTGAGTGACAGCCCTGGTGGAGACTCAGCGCCGGGGGTAATGCCTCCCCATCCCGAAGGCCCCTGGTAGAATATCTGCCGCACTTTGCGTTTCAGCATTTCCCAGGCCTATTTCCATTGCAGAACATGGAGCTTTGCTTCCCGCGGTGACCTATTACTGAAGTGCTAGGAGCTAAGAATGGTTTTTACATTTTTACATGTTTGAGTACAAACAAACCAAAATACAACCCCAACAACGAAGAACAAACAGGTCACAAAACCTTTTACGCGGTACAAAACCACAACAATATTTAACATCTAGCCCTTTACAGAAAAAATTTGCCAGTTCTTTGCACCAAGGGTCAAAATCTTAAGTGAGATGTTTGGAGATACATCAATTCGAGAAAATGTATTGTGCCTTTAAATTCTTACAGTCAGGAAGACGGTTTAATTATAAGTCACTTAGCTCTCTCATAAATAGCAGAATAAAAGTTCCTTTTCTCCCATTATTTTTAACTTACTTGGTACTTTGTCCCCTCCATAGCCCGTTCATCTCTTTATATTCCCTGCAAGGTAACTAGAGTTCAAAAGTAAATTCTTAAATCATGCAAATTATTTGGAGGATTTAGGTGACTTTAGGTGACTTGAAAGTGAGACACACTTAAATTTTCCTAACGTTGTAATCTAATAAGTTCCTGCTGACTTTCATAAGGAGGAAAATCCCACCATAACCCTGGCATATGACACAGACAACGTATTTAAAAAAGGGAAAAAATATATGCTCTACTCTGAAACTAGGTTAAGAAAATCTATTTGATTATAGTTTCCTTTTTAAATTTCTCTTCATGACAATAAAAGACACTGGAACTGTCCTTTAACACCTTAAAAAACTATCCAAGTCCCTATAACAAAATATAATGCTTAATATTAAATGTGTGGAACTATTTTCTGAAAATTATATCAACTATTAAAAATATTATAATTCTGACATTGGACACTACCTCAATCCAAAAGGAAACTGTATGATATTATTTCTAATGTGTGTTAGAAACTCTCATACGTTAAGAGTTAAATTTACATTTACTCGGATGTAAATAAGTGAACAGAATAAGAGTTCTGGGGAAAAACGTTTAGTCAATAAATCAAGCAGCTCGAGAATAAAATACTTCACTTTTAATGCATCATTCAGGTCAAGCGTACATCACCATTTTATATTTTCCCAATGTATCTAATCTAAGGGACTTTTCATGAAGAATTTTTTAATGAAAAGTTATCAGTTTCTAATCACAAATGTTCACTAAAAATAGTCAACACCTTGTACGGAAGCCTTTCAATTTAATACTATTAACATTAGCTGAAGAAACTAAATGCCAGGATATTTTTCAGAACCAGATGTTTAATTCAGCTGTCAAAAGCAAAGTTCCCTGAAGGCGGTACCACGCGATGGGTTGATACAGGGAGATTTGAAGCAATAAAGCAGTTTATAGAAATGTTGACTTGGATTCTCATTTCACAAGGTTATACTTTTCTGTACATACTGATCCTTTACACATTAGATTGATAAATGTTTTATTTCTTGGTAGGTTATTTCTCCCAAAGATATCTTTTAAAGTAAGAAAGACTGATTAGGCCATTCATGTCCTCAAGGTGGTATAGATAAACGATTAATTTCCAGAATCATGAATTAAGTTTGAAATTCGCTGATGGTTGCTCTTAAAAGCACACACCTGTTTTCAGCCTGTATTTCTGTCTCAGTCTAAGCATTGAATATAAAATTAAAAGCCGAGATGCTCTCCTAGTTCACTTTCATCATTACCCGGGTTCATCTTACATAGTTTCTTAGCCGACAGACAATGCCCTTTGGACCTCACCCACAACCCTGCTACCATTTTTCTTCCCGAAATAACATTAACCACAGCGTGGGTTATCTGTTTAACCCTATAAGTACCTACGGTATGGAACTACAGCAGAGGCAACTTAAAATCATTTCCAGCTTTTGCTTAATTCTCAAGTGAAAGAAAGAATTAGGTTCCAAACAAGACTAATAGTAATATATATATTTACTGTGCTCACAAACCCGTATCTTTCTCCAGCTCCCTTTCCTTCTTCATCCAAACATTTGCTGGGCAGCAAATGGAAACCCCCCTCTAACCCCAAACCACCAAAGGTGAACTCTGAGACACGGGGTGAAAACTGGTAACAAGAACCTGGGGCTTTGGGAACAAGACACTGGCTGTAAGGAGAATGTGGAGAACTAGCTGAATGCAATTTACTTCCTTTTTCCGTCATCATATCATTTAGTGGTTTTCAAGTGGGAGTTCCCATTAAGATCACTTTAAAAAACCTTGATGTTGAGGTGGTACTGTAGATGAATTAAATTCCATCTCTGAGAGTGGGATCCAAGCTCTGCAGATGAGCTGAACACTCAGCCAAGTTTGAGAATCACTGCAGCGCTCTGTCCTCGAGTGCTCTCACTCTACTTGATGCAGAATGGTGTGCGTGGGGGTGGAGGATGAGGCCAGATGACAGAGGGGCGGCGTATTAACTATACAACATGAAAGCCCCAATTTTCTTCTGCCCTTCACTTCCTTTCCCTTCCTTCTTCCCTCCCAGTAGACAGCCAGCCAGTGTCATGCTCTCAGGAAGACTCAGCAGTGTTGACAAGGGTGTATCGGGTATGTGAGCAACGTCCACAGCACTCCTGGAGGCAAGAGGGTGGGAGTCCCTTTTCTTTCTTTTTTTTTATTTCTTGTAGCATACCTATGTACATAAATGCAATCATGGGGTGCAGTGTGCTGTTTTCATATACATTATGAAATACTCTCATCAAACTGGTTAACATAACCTTCATGTCATTCTCTTAGTTATTGAGTTAAGACATTCATACTCTGCTTTTAGAACGATTCACTTGTACCCCTGTAAGATAAACCATAGAGGTGACCCCACCAATCACCCTCCCTCTCCCCATCCACCCCTCACCTCCCCCTCCCACCCCCTTCCCATATTCTAAGGTTATAATTAGGTTATGACATTCCTATAAAAGTGATGAATTGGTTTCAAAATAGGGCTGTGTACATTGAATACTTTTTCTTCCATTCTTGAGATACTTTACTGAGAAGAACATTTTCTTTTTTTTTCTTTTTTTTTTTTTTTTTAGACAGAGCCTCAAGCTGTCCCCCTGGGTAGAGTGCCATGGCATCACAGCTCACAGCAACCTCCAACTCCTGGGCTCAAGC